>NW_027644770.1:2807593-2990185 GCF_032717465.1 Coenobita brevimanus | reverse complement strand
ACATGACACAAGGTGACATGACACACAGAAGCATGGCACAAGGTATGACAGAGAGGCATGACACAAACTTGACACAAGGAGGCATGAGATTCTTGTCCTTATGCAGATTCATTTCCCATACCTCATTGGCAGAATAAGATAGCACTGTGGCCCAACATCCTTTCCATAGCACTGCTTCATGACTAGCAACATATTATAGTCTTGTTTCAACTAGCATTTACACAGGAAAAATGGTAATTTAATCCCCAGTTAAACAGAGCATAATTGAATAAAGTCTTCAAAATACCTGCAGAGTGAGCCAACACCATCAGATATATATGGGCAGCCCTGTAATATGGTTTAGTAACTTGTGGGCTGCTGTTGCTGTGCTCCTGTATTCCTCTGAACCAGTATAGTGTCAACTTCAGCATTTTTGCTGATACATTATTTACTCCCAGACTAAGTAAAACAGTGTCAGTTATTTGTAGCTTATCTGTGTGTGCTGATCATATAGCTTCTTGAACGAGATGTGGCTAAATAAGCTGAGAAATTTTGCTAAGGATATATGCATGTCATTTTCCCAAGTAGACTGCTGAAAGATGCACACACATGTCAGAAAAAGATTATTAGAGAATAATCTTTGTTGTAAGAAAGAGGCCCCATATTGCCTCATTTCTTTGATTAAATTTCAGTATTTAGTTTCTCCAGCATTGACTCTAATTTTTGTAGTTAAAATGAACCTGGGACCACCACAACAGCTGGTATCATCAGCCCAAAAGATCGTAAATGAATGTGGCAAATAAAAGGACTTTGCAAAAGCCATTGTGCTTTTTTACCAAACAATAAAAAGTGGTGTTTTGCATATATTTCCTGAAGTATTGATTTTGGTTATATTTGTATGCCTATTTTCATGTAATGATGTGTTACTTTTGCATTATTATTATTATTATTATTATTGCCATGTCATAGTGATATACTGCACAGTCAGCCACAGGAAAAAATATGCTGAAAAAAAATATGTACTCTAGTCCTTGCTTGGAAGATTTTACGTGGCAACAGGTCAGCTATGAAATTGTTTTCCTCACTCTATATTTCCCCCTGCCTATGACCTCCAGTCTTTTAAATGCAATGTGTGCAGGAATTTCAGAATTAACAGATCTTGACATTGGCTTTCTTTTGTGTATTATTTCATGTAGCCTTCAGTTCCTCCTTCTCTGCATTAAAAAGAAAAATGTATTGCCCTAAATAGCACTGAGAATTTAAAACTAACAAGCATCCTTAGTTAACAGCCATTTATGTCAAAGATTAATGAGCATCTTGAGTTGTATTGCTTTATTTATATCCAGGAATAACAGTCGTATTGAGTCGATTCCCTTCATTTATGTCAGAGATGTAAAAAAATTTTCCTGCATATATACGAACATTTGTTGCTAATATGGTTTATTTATTTATTTATTTATTTATTTTTTCTCCTGTGGCTGACTGTATGTTTATATATTGATGTGGGTATTTTTTGGTGCTTGTTTACTTCTGTTGATTTATTCTGTAGCCAGTTTGCTTTCACCTGACATACATTCTTAACCTCTTGCTTGGATTATGGCCAAGTGTAGTCAGACTGGAGTGTTAATTTGAATAGTAACCAAGGAGTCTCAGACCTACTACTTCACTAAGAATTACAAGAATTTATGTAGCCACAGAGATTCATAACATTTTACCTTGGATTATGGCCAAGTGTAGTCAGACTTAGTTAATTTGAATAGTAACCAAGGAGACTCATCCCTGCCTCATCACCAAGGCCTATTGAATTTTATACCCCAATGATTTAGTACTGAAGTTATAAAAGTTGCCTTGTTTTGTCAGATGAAAATAAACTGGCTGTAGTTATGTATGTGTTGAATGGTAATATGTTATCTTTATATCTCTATTCTTATTTTTAACTGTGGGAAAATGTGCCCATTTTATGTCATCTTTAGGTGTTTAAAATGTCATAACTATATCATATGAGAAGATCCTAAGGTGCCTAATAGACTTAATTATTTTCATATACTGTTTCATATCACACAGTCATTTGCCATATTTTCCTAAGCATGTACAAGAACTAATTTGCCTGTCAGGCCCCTATCGTCTATTAACCCATGGCATCTCAGAAATCAGCAATGTTATGTGATGAGCAGATTATTTTGTGCAGTATGCAGTATTAAGTTAGGCAGGATATGTTATTTAAAGTAAGCTCTCTAACGTCACAGGCAATTGTTTATACATTTTAAGAATTACTATCATTATGCTTATTCTTAGGCTATGCTGTCGATATTTCTCCTACATTGTTGCGTTTTCTTTGTCTGTGTATCGTTTGGGTGTTTGTGGTGGTGTTGGTGTCTTGGATTTGGTTGTGGTTGTAATTTATTCGAGAGAGAGAAATACGTAAATGACAGTGATTTAATATTGGTGTTGGAATGAGCAAGGATGTGTGATGTCCCCATGGTTGTGTGTGTGTGTGTGTGTGTAAGATACTGGAATTTAAATGGTGAGTGAATGAGTGTCAGAGTCATTTCACTGGGATTGCAGTTGGCTAGTTTCTCCCTCTTTTGGGGGTCCTCCTTGCTTTGTGGGGCCTGTACCTGTCATCCATAAAAAAAAAAAAAAAAAAAAAAAAAAAAAGGATTGCTTGAAAAGAGAAAAAAAATGGTTACGATGATGACTGGTTACTAAGATGATGCTGGTGATGAGGAGGCTTAGTCCACTTTACAAGGCATGGCACTGATAGGTCTCCCACTTTAAAGCTTGTTCATTCTTTGTTCCTTGTTCACTGGAAATAAAATTGAGAGAGAGAAATTGGGAGAGAAACCTTGCCCTAGTGCTAAAAATCATTACAAGCCTCTGACCCTCCCATCACCTGTAGTGAGAGTGTTTCCCCCCACCTTCCCTTAACATAAAAATTAATTCTTATATCTTATTCCTTTGTCAATACATGATAAACCTATTAGGTCAAAATTATGCTGTTTTAAGGAATATTTACTGTGTATATCTTGGCTTGTAATTCCACTTGATTGACTACAGATATCCTGGCAGTGCCAAAGATGTATGTTGAAGGATTGTTTGTTGTGGTAGTGTGGTGTGGTGTGGAAGGAGGCCTTACACTGTGGTACATGTGGTGAGTGTTTTGTGGTAGTGTGGTGTGATAGTGTGTGTGGTGCATGTGTGTGTTGTGGTGTGGGAGGAGCCATTAAACTGTGGGCATAGTGTATTGTCTGTGAGATGTATATTGTGTTGGCATTAAAGTAGAGAAAGATGATTGTGTTGAAGTCTGGTTATACTCATTTCACTGTAACTTGGCACAAATTTTAATGTTTTTGCAGCTTTTAACATTTCCAACTGGCAGAACCAAAATATTACAGAGCTGCATTCTTTCCATAGCTTTTCATCGTGACAGGCATCATATTTTAATGCTTTTTACCGTTTTCTTACAACTCAGCATTCATGAGAAAGCATAAGCCATTTTTAAACCAAGTTAAAGAGAGAGAGTATAGATGTAATTGTTTTTCTCTGGGTGTGGTTGTTTGAAGGGTGAGTGTCTCGTGATGGTTTTTAAAGGCTTCTGTTGTGTACTTAGGTAGTAGCTATGTACCGTCTGAAATAGGGGAAATAAAGTTAGAAAAAAAAGAAAAGAAAGTGGATGACGGCCACAGCCACTGGCGGACTGCACTTAGGCTGCTGGTATTGCAGATGGTCGGAGCCGGTGACCTGTGCTGTGAAATTCCATATGCTTTTCACAGCACAGTTCCTTTGGAATGGGGGCCGTTTTAAGGGGATAGGAAAGAAAATATGTATCCTTGTGAAATGTAGTGTTGGGTATAGGATGAGAACAGATGTTTTTGAAGCACACTGTGTAGTGTAAGTTTTGATTACATGCTTTCTGTAGCATTTTTTCATAACAAGCATCTTATTTTAGTACATATATACTATGCTTACAACTCAGCATCTGTGAGAGAGCACAAGGCATTTTTAGAGAAAGTTAAAGTAAAAAGAAGACGAGAAAATCAGTGTATTTATGTTTCTCTGGGTATGGTTGTTTCTGAAGGGTGGGTGTCTGGTGATGGTTTTTGAAGATTCGTGTTTGGCTGAAGACTTTTGGGTAGCTGTAGTGGCCTTGTGTGTATAGGTAGTAGCAATGTACAGTCTGAAATAATAAAGTATATGTTTATTTATGAAAAAAAAAAGGGAAGAAGGTTGACGGCCACAGCCATCGGCAGACTGCAAATATCGCAGGTGGTCGGGGCCGATGACCTGTCCTGTGAAATTGCATATATTTTCACAGCACAGTTCCTTCTGAATGGGGGCCGTTTTAGGGGGGAGAAAAAAAAAATGTATCAAATATATCTTTGTGAAATTTAGTGCTGTGTGTAGGATGAGAACAGATGTTTTTGAAGCACTCTGTGTAGTGTAAGTTTTGATTACATGCTTTCTGTAGCATTTTTTCATAACAAGCATCATATTTTAGTACATATATACTATGCTTACAACTCAGCATCTGTGAGAGAGCACAAGGCATTTTTAGACAAAGTTAAAGTAAAAAGAAGGCGAGAAAATAAGTGTATTTATGTTTCTCTGGGTATGGTTGTTTCTGAAGGGTGGGTGTCTGGTGATGGTTTTTGAAGATTCGTGTTTGGCTGAAGACTTTTGGGTAGCTGTAGTGGCCTTGTGTGTATAGGTAGTAGCAATGTACAGTCTGAAATAATAAAGTATATGTTTATTTATGAAAAAAAAAAGGGAAGAAGGTTGACGGCCACAGCCATCGGCAGACTGCAAATATCGCAGGTGGTCGGGGCCGATGACCTGTCCTGTGAAATTGCATATATTTTCACAGCACAGTTCCTTCTGAATGGGGGCCGTTTTAGGGGGGAGAAAAAAAAATGTATCAAATATATCTTTGTGAAATTTAGTGCTGTGTGTAGGATGAGAACAGATGTTTTTGAAGCACTATTGTAGGTTTTGAATGGGTGTAGTTGCTGGGTAGTGAGTGTATACAGTAGCTAAAACAAGTATCTGTGCAGGAGGGGGTCAATGTTCCCAGAAATCAGAATGTAACAAGTGATATCTCAGGAGGGTTGATATACATGATATCACCCACCTCTCTTTAGTGTTACCGTACAAGAATCGTATTACATTTGATTACTGTCTCTCAGTATAGGGAGACAGTTTTTATCACAGATAATATTTGGTGTACATAGTCCATCTGTCTGTAATCAGACACCATGATCCCATAAGGGGTGGTCATTTGTGTGTCTATCTATCTATCTATCTATCTATCTATTGCCATACCCAGAGAAACATAAATACACTTATTTTCTCGCCTTCTTTTTACTTTAACTTTGTCTAAAAATGCCTTGTGCTCTCTCACAGATGCTGAGTTGTAAGCATAGTATATATGTACTAAAATATGATGTTTGAGTTGGTTATTTTACAGGGAGAGGCACTAACCCCCTGCCAAGAACTTGTCCACACGCAGGGAACACATATGGTTGGGTTATATGGTTACCACTCAGCGTTGTAAATAGTTTCCTGGCTAACAGGAAACCTTTAGGCTTGCCACTCAGTGTAAAGCCACGTGAAAAGAAAGAGGAGTAATGAAAAGTGACAGAATGGATTTATATAGCCCTGGAGTTAATGCATACAAACTGCCTTGACACTGAATGCCACATAATAATTGAACCATAAGATTAAGTTTATTATTCAGGAACCTGATTTATAAAACATCCCACTGCCATAGCTCTGACAGGACCATCTATCTATCTATTGCCAGACGCCTTAATCACGTAAGGGGTGGCCACAAACAAATCGCCTTCCTGTCACCCTGTCCCCTGCAAATTCATTGCCCTGCTCCCAGTTCACACACCCCTCTCTAATATACCTCTCCACTCCATCCCTCCATCTCATCCTTGGCCTCCCCCTCCCTCTTCCCCTCTCCCTCCCTCTTCCCCTCTCCATCTCACATACACTCTCCTCGTCAGTCTCTCACTCGCCATCCTCTCCACATGGCCAGGACCAGCTTGTGGCAGTATCACATTTCACAGTATTAACACTTAATTTAGGATGCCATATCAGATGCCTATCAATACAGAGAGAAATGATATACTGTTTAGAGAGAGAGGTTATTATTTACTCGAAGATATATGCCCTCACAAAAATGGAAGGTCAGACCTTTACGAGATTATTGCATCCTAAAATGTATTAGTGTGAATAATATCATAAAGCTGTTTATACTGTTACAAGCTTTATACCCCGGATATTATCACCAGAACTCTTTAGTCTTAAACGCAGTGTCCAGGCAACTCAAAATGAAGTTTTTTTCAAGGATCAGTCATGCAGGCTTCTGTTCCTTCTTCTTTGCATAAAAAAAAAATTCCTTATGTAGTATGCAAAGATACTTGTTTTAGCCACTCAGCAGTATGAAAAAATTAAGCTTTTCAGAACAGTTCCTTTAGGATGGAGGTCGTTTAGGTAGGGGAAAAACATTGTGTGAGGTGTTAAGTAGAGGAAGAAGAGAGAAGTGTAGTGCTGGGTATTGGAAGAAGAGGGAAGTGTAGTGCTGGGTATAGGAAGAAAATGGAAGTATAGTGCTGGGTAGAGGAGGAAGAGGGAAGTTTAGTGTTGGGTAGTGGAGAAAGAGGGAAGTGTAGTGCTGAGTAGAGGAAGAAGTGGAAAATGTAGTGTTGGTTAGAGGAGGAAGAGGGATGTTGAGGCAGTGCATGTAGTGTTATAGGCTTTGAATGGTTGTAGTGGCTAGGTAGTATGTACAGGAATAAATGCAGAATAGGAAAAAAGAAAAATAGGAAAAGTAAAACTATAAAATGGTTGCATGTTTTATTTGGATGGAGGTCACCTTTTAATTAAGTTGGGGCAGTGGTCAGGTGATAGGCCTCGTACAACTTCCTTGGTGATTTGAATGGCCATAGTGCTGTTATTTTCCTCTGACAAAGTGGGACCAGACCGGAGGGCCAGTTAAGTAGTAATCAAGGAGACTCATTCCTGGTTCATAATTAAATTTTACTATGTTTAAATGGGATTGCTTCAATTGTCAGATAAAAATAACTTGTTATGAAGAGGTACATAGTGAGGGTAGGGGGAGGAGGCAGCCTTATAAGTCTGTGTGGGGATCTTCTTGGGGTGTGGTGGTTGTTTACGTGTTTGTGTTTTTCTGGATTGAGAGTCCCTTGGTTTTCCTGTGTCTTGTGTGTTTAGCCACGACGGATCTTTGGCATTGAGAACACCAGCTGGTATTGCATTGGTGTTGGTCTGGAATGGGGAAAGTCATGGAGTTGATAATTATGAAATGCTCATGTAGAGAAAAATGTGAGGTACTCAGGATTCCAGACACTTAAATGGTCATTGAGTAAGCATCTGGCCCTATTCACTGGACATGGCTTGGTTATATTTGGGCACCACATGGTGGTGCCTCGCCAGCACCAGCTTTTTATAACAATTAGGTGCGGAAGGTGAGAAGTGTGAATGTAAGGGATAGGGTTACGAGAGGCAGACTGAAAGAGACCTGGGATGAGATCATAGTGTGTGACTTCAGGTATAAGGAACTGAACAGGGAGGCAGCCAGAGACCAAACAGCCAATAGGTGACCAAGGCCAACACAAGCATGTTGGAGCCTTTACAAATGATATGATACGAACGATACAGAAATACCGAACCACTTCTTCAGGCCCGTCATGCACTCTTTAAAGTTATTGCAGCACCTCAGTAGGTATATGCATAGGATTGAAATATATTTCAGCACGTCCTTAGATCTACAGGCACATTTTCCACACTTATTACAAACTGAATATGTGTAAATTGTGAGTTTTGTTTGTGTGTAATGCCAGCAAAAAGTAATTCCTCATTTAATAATTGATGTATATTCCTGTAAATTGCTGATAGGTGAACATTGCTTTAAGTTAGGGTTGGGTCCCAGCAAGAGGGACATTTCTCATGTATTTAAGGATCATATTTAAGGCAACAATTATGAGTATATATATATATATATATATATATATATATTTTTTTATTTTTATATTGAATTGACTTTGCTCTTTCACAGCACACTGTTGAGATTAAGTAGTATATTATGTGAAAAGAGTTTGTATTTTTGACTGACATTAATAAAGAAACTGTGCTTAGTGAAAGTATCTTAAATGAGGAATTAATGACATGGGCTTCACAGTATTTGTTATTTTGATTACTTGACTCTAACAGGCGAGTTTTGAAGATTAAACTAATGATACGTACCTCTTGTTGGCATTATATATACTACAAACAAAAACATTTTTGAATGTTATTCTGTTTTAGTATTTCATATGTTTATTGGCTTGTAGTAGGCTTACTCCCTCCATCTGCCCCTTCTTCCTCCTCGTTTTTCTCTTTCCTCCTCCTTGTTTTTCTCTTTTCTCTTTCCTCCTGCTCCTGCTCCTCCTCCTCCTCCTCCCCCTCCTGCTCCTCCTCCTCCTCCTCCTCCCCCTCCTGCTCCTGCTCCTCCTCCTCCTCCTCCCCCTCCTGCTCCTGCTCCTGCTCCTGCTCCTCCTCCTCCTCCTCCCCCTCCTGCTCCTGCTCCTCCTCCTCCTCCTCCTCCTCCCCCTCCTGCTCCTGCTCCTGCTCCTCCTCCTCCCCCTCCTGCTCCTGCTCCTCCTCCTCCTCCCCCTCCTGCTCCTGCTCCTCCTCCTCCCCCTCCTCCTCCTGCTCCTGCTCCTCCTCCTCCTCGTTCTCCTGCTCCTCCTCCTCCCCCTCCTCCTAATCCTTCTCCTCCTCCCCCTCCCCCTCCCCCTCCCCCTCCCCCTTCTCCTCCTCCCCCTCCTGCTCCTTTATCTCCTCCTCCTCCTCCTCCTCCTTCACTTCCTCCTCTTCCTCCCATCCAACATGTCAACCACCACCACCACCATCACCCTGCAACCCTCCCTACCATCACCCTGCACCCCACCCTACCACCACCACCACCACCACCCTGCACCCCACCCTACCACCACCACCACCACCCTGCACCCCACCCTACCACCACCACCACCACCCTGCACCCCACCCTACCACCACCACCACCCTGCACCCCACCCTACCACCACCACCACCACCACCACCCTGCACCCCACCCTACCACCACCACCCTGCACCCCACCCTACCACCACCACCACCACCCTGCACCCCACCCTACCACCACCACCACCACCCTGCACCCCACCCTACCACCACCACCACCACCACCCTGCACCCCACCCTACCACCACCACCACCACCCTGCACCCCACCCTACCACCACCACCACCACCACCCTGCACCCCACCCTACCACCACCACCCTGCACCCCACCCTGCCACCACCACCACCACCACCACCACCACCACCACCACCACCCTACCACCACCACCACCACCCTGCCACCACCACCACCACCCTGCCACCACCACCACCACCACCACCACCACCACCCTGCACCCCACCACCACCACCACCACCACCCTGCACCCCACCCTACCACCACCACCACCTGCACCACCCTACCACCACCACCACCACCACCACCACCACCACCACCACCACCACCACGCACCCTGCCACCCTACCACCACCACCCTGCGTCCACCACCACGCACCCCACCCTACCACCACCCACCACCACCACCACCACGCACCCCACCCTACCATCACCACCACCACCACCACCACGCACCCCACCCTACCACCACCACCACCCCACCCTACCATCACCACCACCACCACCACCACGCACCCCACCCTACCATCACCACCACCACCACCACCCTGCCACCACCACCACCTGCACCGCACCCTACCATGCACCACCCTGCCACCACCACCACCACCACCACCACCACGCACCCCACCCTACCATCACCACCACCACCACGCACCCCACCCTACCATCACCACCACCACCACCACGCACCCCACCCTACCATCACCACCACCACCACGCACCGCACCCTACCATCACCACCCTGCAGCCTTACTTGACCTACCCTTTTCCCTTCCGTCTTCTGCCCTACACTACCATGCTCCTTTGCCTCTACTCTGCCCCCCCCTTCCCCCCCAGGACTGCTCCTTTGCCTCTACTCTGCCCCCCCCCTTCCCCCCCAGGACTGCTCCTTTGCCTCTACTCTGCCCCCCCCCTTCCCCCCCAGGACTGCTACTTTGCCATCCCTAACCTGTTCTGTCCTGTCCTGTTTTGCCGTGTCTTACCTGCCCTGCGCTCTTGCTGTGCCCTGCCATCCCTCGTCTGTCCTGCCTGCTATCCTTTCTCTGCCACACTCACCTTTCTCTGCTGTGCTGTCCTGGAACGTGCCTTGCTCTTGTCTGCGCTCTTCTTCCCTCCTTTGCCTTGCCATTTATGTTTTATATATTTTCTGTATATATATGTTCATGCTTTGCTTTTGTATGTTAGTCATGTCTTATATATTCTGAAGCTAAGTCCTTAAGTCATGTTGCTGCTGTTATTTTGCTAAGTCCCTTAGTCATGTTGCTGGTATTTTTTCCAAGTCCTCAAGTCATGTTTTTTCAATATTTTCAAAGTCCCCAAATTTTTCTATGTCCATCAGTAGTCGGCTTCTGTATAAGTACTGTACTAAGTGATATATATATATAATATGCATGTGTCTATTGGTATATAAGTACTAAGTGATATATATATATACTATGCATGTGTCTATTGGTATATCTTTTTCTGATATTATTCAGAGTCTACTTTTATATATATAGACTTTGAATAATATCATAAAAAGAATACTAATTGACATATGCATAGTATATATATCACTTAGTACTTATATACCAGTAGACATATGTATAGTATATATATATATACAATATTTATATATATAATATATATAAGTTGTATAAAGGTATATATAATAAACACAGTAGTAAAATACATGGGTTTTATTTCCACAAGATGTACACAAGAGTGAAGGATGTCCAAAAATAAACTATCTCGATAAATCGGCCAGAGAAATACGGACTGGTAACCCTGAGGGTTGCCAGTCCGTATTTTCGTGGCCGATTTATCGAGATAGGTTCTGTGCCCTACCCCAGGATGCTTCCAAGAGCGTACCCTTCAAATCACTTTGTAGATGCCATGTCTTGTATTGCTCTGCCCAGCTAATGCCAGGCACAGCTATACAAGAACACATGGCATACAAGAGTGATCAAAAGGGCTACTTAACATGCATTGCTAAACACTGTGTGCACCACGCAACGTGTGTTTGCTAAGGCATGTTAAACAGGAAGCAATGCACCATTAGTCAACAGGGCATACAGTATACCAAAAACATCAGCCAATTAACCCCTTCAGTATGAGGACATTTTATTCCTGCTGATGCCACACGATTTTATTCAGCTTGGAGTGCGATCTCATACTGGAGGGAACATTCCCTCCCATCAGTAAGAGACCCTTCCTAAGCTGAGTAAAATCGTCTGGCAGCAGCAAGAATAAAATCATCTGGGACACAGCAACAATACACAGAAAAGATGTAACAGTACTGAAGAGGTTCAAAAATACCAACATGGTCTGGTTGTGATGCAGGTTAAATATCAACAAAATCACATTCCACTGAACAATATTTACTCTTCACTAACTTGGCCCAATTTTTCAGTCTTTTCCAGCTGTGTCACATAAGAGTAACTAGAGGCACAGAAAGGCAATGCTATTACTCATAATCCTTTTCACACTGTGCCTACCATCCTGTTTTAAGAAAGTTACAACTCATAATTCAGGCTGGAAAGATTTAAAATTTTAGGCCAAGCTAAAGTTCAGAGTATAATCTCAAGCAAACAAATAAAACTGTAAAAATATATAACACGGCCATATTACTATAACAATGTGAAAGTGTGGACATGCTATATCTACCTATAGCCAGACACCTTGATCCTGTGAGGGTACATATCTCCTCCCTGTCCAATGCCATCTACCTGCCCTCCCCCCAGATTACACCCCCTGCCTCTCTCCCCACCTCACTCACATACACTCTCCTGATTATGTTTCCTACTCTCCATTCCAACAACTTACACCCCCTCCCCTATCCCTCCATTTTGTTCACATACACTCGCCTAGTTAGTCTTTCACACCCCAACTTACACACACCTCTCTATCTCTATCTCATCCTCAGCTCCCCCCACCTCACTCGCATACACTGCTGATTATGTTTCCTACTCTCCATTCCCCCAACTTACACCCCCCTCTCATATATCTCTCCACTCCATCCCTCCATCTCATCCTCAGTCTCCACCTCACTCACATACTCTCTCAGAATTAATCTTCCTACACCCTCCTCTCTCATGTACCTCTCCACTCCATCCTTCCACCTCACTCACATACACTCTAGTCTCCTGCTCCATTACCCCCCAACTTACACCCCCTCTCTCATATACTGTACCTCTCCACTCCATCCCTCCATCTCATCCTCAGTCTCCCCCTGCCACTTTCCCCACCTCCACCTCACTCACACAAACCCCTACTTAGTCTCACTCTCCATCCCCCCCACTTACACCTCCCTCTCATACCTCTATTCCATCCCTCCACCTCACTCTCATAGTCAAGTCACTCTCCACCCCCAACTTACACCCTCCTCTTCTATATGCCTCCACTCATCCCTCCATCTCATCCTCAGTCTCCCCCTCCCTCTTACCCCACATCCACCTTACTCACATACACTCCTAGTTAGTTTCCCTCTCCATCCCACTTCAATTTACAACATCCTCTACTCAATCCCTCAGTTTCCCTCTCCCTCCACCTCACACACATTAGGGCCGATTCACACTACACGGTTCGTCTCCGTACGGCTTTCGTACGTTAATTATTTTTCCGAAATCAATGGGGCTGTTCACACTATATTTTCCGTTTATTGTTCATCTTTTGTGCGGCTTTCACTCGTACGGATCGGCTACGTTTGGAAGAAATCTCTAACGAACGAAATGTATACGTATGGAAACACTCCGTACCTCCACCGATCAGTGTGATCAGCGATACGTATCAGTCACGGTGTGTTTACAGACGACAGAGGACAACTTCAGCCTGTCACTGCATTTGGCCGTGAACAGTACTAAAAGCAGTCATGAGTGATGAGAAGTTAATAGAACTGGTCAGAGGCTACGAGGAACTATATGACATGGGCAACAGAAAATACGATAACCATGTGAAAGAAAAAATATGGAAATTCATAGGAGAGGGATTGGAAAAATTGGGTAAGATATTTAACTATTTCACTATTTGATTATTACTGTGACAAATAGCATTTTTATCCTTCATCCTATTCATTACCATTCACTGGCTCTCTCTCAGTAGCCTATTACTTATCATTCACAGGTTCTCTCAACATCCTGTTCATAACCATTGATAGGTTCTCTCTCAACCCTCTACGCCCATGGAAGAGAACCAGTGGGACTGTTCAAGAATCCTTTAAATTTCTTTTACCAGGAATGCGCCTTGTGGAGCATTTCCTCCCTGTCAAGTTATGTCTACTAAAGAGCTTGCATTGTTTGTGACATTCATGGTTGTAACATCAGTGGCATTGTCAACTAAGTAGTTGTGCAAAAATGAAAGTTGCAGCAACCTGCTTTACACTAATTTCTGAGGCTTCTTGTCGGAGCCACAGCTGCACGCAGACTGACGAGATCATGGACGTATAGTGTGAACAGTGACATAGCAAATGAACCGTAACCCTATGAAGACGAACGGTATAGTGTGAATTGGCCCTTAGTCTCTCACTCCATCCCTCCATCTCATCCTTGGTCTCCCCTCCTACCTCACTCACATGCACTCCTAGTTAATTCCCTCCCTCTCCACTCCATCCCTCAGTCTCCCAATTCTAATTTATGGAGCAAAGACAACCAAATGACATATGATTTCTTACTAAACTCGTGGAATATTGCCATAACCTACCTACCAATAACAGATCTTTGTGTTAAAAAAAAAAAAAAAAAAAAAAAAAAAAAAAAAAAAAAAAAAATATGGCACGTTAAATTTTTACAAGTAATGAAGTAACATTTCTCGCCTTTTAAGACTTTGTTCCCTTAAAAAACCTTGGAATAGCACTTCTAAAAAATTACAAGGTTACTTATGAACTGGCTGCTACAGTTTATATAACCCTTGTTAATTTCTTGGTCATAAACAGACATGCATCTTAACCAAGACTGGCTGAAGTTTAAATCTACTGCTCATGGTCTGGTGCAAGTAGGCAACTAATAAAGTACTGTATGTATAAAATCAGTAATGCTGTTCCTGGCCTACCAAGCCATTCATACCCAGGCAACAGGTCTTTTAGTCCAACATGACAGATGAACACTACAGCAGGTAATTTTTAGGCAATGTTGTTCCCACAACAATTTAAATCAATATTTTATGCAGGGAAGAAGGAACCAAATGCTAGAAAACCTTAAAAACTGTTCCCTCCAACAAAAAACTAAGTAAGTGCCAAATTCAAGATCGTTCATTTTGAGATGCCTGGACACAGCATTAAAAAGACTGGAGGGTCATAGGCAGTAGGAAGTGTGGAAGGCAGTTCCAGAGTTGACCTGTTGCATACAAGAAGGTTAACTCCTGCATTTGAAAGTTGGACAGAAAAGGGATGAGAGTTTGCTGCCAGACAGGTGCTACGCACCCGCCAGGGTGGTGGAGGGATGTAAGCAGACGTTTCAGAGGGGCAGTGACCATTGACACAGCAGTACAATGAGATAAACATGCAACAGTTGTAGTCAGATGGAATAACAATTGGTAAGCTGCATCACTGGGTGCCACTGATGCAATATGTCCAGATGTTTCAAATAATTTTTGGTCTGCACCAGGAGCATGCATTTATTTTTTTTTTTAGCTGCAGTTCTTTGGTTGTGTTTAGTGTTTGGTTTAAAAGTTGCAGCAATACTTTACTCATTGGCAAAGCAACTGACAGACTTAAAAAGCACAATTAATTTTACTACCTTTCTAAGACTGCCTTGTCAAAATCAAGCTGTTTTTCATTAGTCTTAAAAGGCGATAAACTCTACTGCACTAGACAGAATATTAAAACATTTATATTAAAGAAGCATTTACATTAAAGATGCATTTATTGGAATAAAGAAAATATGGTCAGCACATATAAATATATAAGTAATGGATGTGGGATCATGAAGGGCCGCAATATATTTAAATCTACACGAGTGAAGTTCTGCTGAAAAATCATATGGTCTGACTGACTGGCCAAGAGATGCTCCCACATCCACAAATACTGTACAGTGCATATACAGATGTCCTCGTTTAGCCACAAGTGTGGCCTAAAGTAACAGTATTCCCACCATACAACTGGTAATGGCAAATTCTACACCCTGAATAAGCTTTACAGAAACACTTACCAACTGACAGAATTGGAAAAAATAAATAAATAAATAAATGAAGAAGACACTGGGGAAGGAGAGGGGTTGCATTGGTGGAAAAAAAAAAAAAAAAAAAAAAAAAAAAAAAAAAAAGGAAGAGGTTACACTTTGATGAAAAAAACAAAAAAATGAAGATGGGGGGATAGGGGTTGCATTGTTTGAAAAAATAAATAAATAAATAAATAAATAAATAGAGGGGTGGCACTGATTAAAAAATAAAATGGAGAGGGGTGAGAGAGGGGTTGCATTGTTTGATGGTCCTTAACTATGAGGTATGACAGTCTCCTTGGTTACTTTGTTTATTTTCCTATCGCTTACAAAGGCTTCAACATGCCTGCATAAGTTAGCCTTGGTCACCTAATGGCATCTCTCCATACTACTTGATCTCTGGCAGTCTCCCTGTCCAGTCCCATATCCCTGAGGTCTCACTCTGACTTCATCCCAGGTCTTTCTATTTGTCTGCCTCTAACAGCTCGACCCTAAACAAGCACAGCTCTCACCCTCCATCCTCTCCACATGTCCATACCATCTCAACCTACCCCTCCTCATCACTACATCAATACATTCAAGTCCCATTCTTCTTCTCAACTCTTCAACTGCAGTCCTAACACCCCTCCCAAGGCCTGTCATTCAAGGATGCACTACAAACAAATCAAATAAATTGTTGTCATTACTGTATGTTTAAGCCTATGAACATCCTCATCCTTCACTGCCCAGGTCTCACCACCATACAGCATTACACTCCTAACACGTGCCACATACAAGATCCCTTAGCACTGAGGGAGAGCCCTCTCAATGTCAGGAGGCAACAGCTCTCTGAACTTCCTTCAGCCACTCCTTACCCTAGCCACACAGCTAACACCAGCTCCACCTCCAGCACATAGCATGTCCTCAAAATAAAAATTAAAAAAATCCTCCACACACTCAACAGCAAGACTAATCCTTTCATGCCTGAAATCTCCATATGCTCCCCCCCCACACTGCACACACCATGTCAGCATTTTTCACAGTCTACCTCTAACACCACATACACAGCCTCTCACCAACACTGAACAAGTTGTAATTCCTTCCCACACCCTAGTGGTAATCCACACATGGCCACACTGCCTCAGCTTTGACAGTACCACCACCAGCCCTAAATACCATCACCCTTGGTTACTAGTCGTATCGACCCTCCAATCACACTACACACTGCCATCAACTGAGACAAAGGGGAACAGGGATCTGTCAGGTTTGATAACATGCTATAACAAATTTAACAGACAATGGAGAAAGTTGCCTTCATGAGGTGGCAGTCTCCTTGGTTATGGCTACTAGTCATATCAATGTGGTATAGCAATACACTTACAGGTACAGGAGGCTTGCTTTCATGTGTCTCCTTGGTTACTAGTCCTGCAGGTGGTAGGTGACTGTGATCATCCACTCACTTGATATACAGTGCAACCTCTTAAATTCAAAGTTCTTGTGTCCTTTTGGAACTTTTGAAAAATTTGAACTTTTAATAAAGCATTTCTGTGGCTGTCTTAATTCTCATGGTTTAGACATGCTTTTAACACAAGCTTTGTTAATGGGCTAACTAGCTGGCTTCCAGGAATCCTATTTTCCATTGTTAACACTACCATTTATCTCATCTCTTAACTCAAGGATCAGTACAATAATCGCTACTAACCATGAAGTGTTTCTTTCACATTTCCTTTCCTCATCTTGTGTATATCCCCTTGTTCTAAAACACTTTGCAGTTGTATTCATATTTAACATCAATCAGTAAGTTGTAAGGGACAGTAATTATGCATTCATTTACTTACGTAAAAACTACAGTACTGAACATGAATATTTACATCTTTCAGCAACCACCATCCACTCCTTGATGTAGCACTGCCCACTATCTCCATCATTATTTTTGTTTCTGTCCTCCTCTCCCTATTTCTCATATCTTTCCTGTCAGGTTTTATTACTCCTTCCTTTTTAGGTGGCTTTACATTGAGTAACATGCCTAATGGTTTCCTGTAAGCCAGGAAACCATTTACAATGATGGGTAGTAACCATATAACCAACCCATACGTGATGCTACACTTCGCATTGTGCACTGATTACACAGTTTATTTTATGATATTTTATGATATGTACAATTACTGCCAGTCTGCATTACTATAATCTTGCTGAAATATTGCAATCTCAGTGATGAAATACTTAAGTACGTGTGTGTGTGTGTGTGTGTGTGTGTGTAAAAAAAATGGATGATGATGGTGGTGGTTTATATCTACTCAAAAATAGATTGCACAGTGGTTTAACAGTGATGCAAATGATCTATTAGAATTACACAAAGACTGCTGCCTACCAACAATCATGCTTCAGTCAAAAGTGAATAAAATCAGTTGACGTCTGACAAGTGGTGTTGCATGGTGTTGTGTGATAAAGGAATATTTACCATAAATCCACTCCAAAACTTAAAAACCTTATCACACTGCTTTGTAATGTCATACACTGTCAGGTTTACCACCACCGCTATCTTTGATAACACCTGCAATGAGTTATTTACTCTACTTTCAGTTGGTACAGCACTGAGAACTGTCAAATTTGTCATACATGGTAGTTTCCATCACCAATCATTTCACAACACACACACTACGTACTTGTGGCTGCATTCTTATACTGCATTATTTTTGTTCCCAGCACTGCACTAATTGGTAAAGCCAGGACACCTGTTTGAAGCCACAATTATGGTCAAATTTGGATATGATAAAACAATCAAATAATAAAGAGCTTAACCAAGAGGAGGAAAGGAAATTATTATTATTATGGGTGACCACACGCTTTATGGTGAGGTCATCAGTACCAGATGGGTGTAGCTGGGTATTTTTTTTTTTTACTAGTCTCATTACTTCTGAGCTAAGTTTGGGAAATAAAAATTGACATTTTTCATAAATTATGCCAACTGAACTTTAGAGGTTTGCACACTTTTGAGGTTGCACTGTAGTACTACCTATTCTTCCGTCAACTTTATCATTCTGTTTGTCCTCACTCCCACCTTCTCCCTTTCCTTCCTGTCACTTTTTCTCTTCTTTCCCCTTCATGTGGTTTTACACCAGGTGACAGGCCTAACCGTTTCCTGCAACCCAGGAAACCATTTACAATGTTGGGTGGTAACCATATCACCAAATAATGGGGTGATGTGGGGCCTGCTATGGTACCCATGTTAACTGGATGATGCAAATGCAGCATCCATCCAGGAATCAAACCTCCACACTATTCAACGCACCTTGCCATTGCAGGGCACTGTCGGCCACAAGAGAACACTGGTTCATTAAATGAGGTGGCCCTGCAAGGGACTGTTGCTTGCCTATGGTTGATGGGTTTGCTTGGCCAGGCAGACTGGGGTTGATCAACAACGTACTTCAATTCACAATGCCATCAAACAAAACATGCCCCAATTCCCTCCCTTATCCTCCAAGGATGGTGGAGTACACGAGTCTCCTTGGTTACTAGTCTAATACCTCCCTATCATCCCATAAAGGAAAATGGTGGACTACAGGATAAGGGCCAATGCAGCCAGCAGACCAACATGTTCCTGTTCTCCTGGCCACAAAATACATCACTTCAGCACTACCATATAAACCAGCCAGGGAACACAATGACAATTACTTGGATTTAACGTACATGAAAACAGCACTTCTTCATGACTAGCATAAACGAGGACTTGCTGTACACACAACTACAGTTCTTTCACTTAAACTTGGCCAAGACATATCCTTTGACAGCTGACTTCACTTAGTTCAGTAGCAAAGACACAATCACTGGCTCTACAACCTTTCCACCGCACTCCATGACTAACATCACTAATTTTGATCTAATACAGTATAGCTAAACACGATTCAAAGATGGTAATTTTAGGTCGCTGAAACCTTTCCACAGCACTTCTTCGTGACTAGCAAGGTATTTTTAGGCCAAGTTAAAGCAAAATGATTGAGATGCAGTTTTAACACATTACCAATCTTCAAACATACAGGATATTCCTCTACCCAGCTGGCTTCATCTTGCCATCTTGGTATCTTCTTCATAGATCTTGTTAGACCCCATCTGTTTCCTGCAAATACAACAACACATTAGCTGTGTTTTTATCTACACTCACACCCACTGACCAAACCTACAACACCCACTAACCGACTCTACACCTACACCCACTGACCTAATGTCACACACACACACCTAACCTTCAAACACCAGCCAACTGGATTACCTAAACACAAGATCACAAGTTTAAATTCTGTACCTAAACAACAAGAGCCTATCTGCACAGACTGCAGTCAATATTTAAGTTTCTCTTTCAAACTCAGAATGTGAAACTTGTATTAAAATGCCTCCTTATGGCCAAAACTGACAACTGTTTAATAATCAGCTGATGCAACAGCTGACCTATCAAATCAAATCAAAATTTCAAGCTGAGCAACTTTGTATTTCATAAGCCACTACAATGCTTCCTTAAAGTCAACCTGAAATGCACCCAATAGTCTGATTAGGCAATGGATGACATGATAAACCAACAAAAGTTCAGGCTGAGCAGCTTTGTGTTTCATAAAATCACTCAAAGCTCTCCAAGAGCAGATATTTACACTTTCCTTGGAGAGAAAAAAAAAGTACCACTTCTAGACATGTTAGCTTTGCCACAGGTGAACAGACCTATTAATATTCCAAAGCACATCTGGCTGGACCACCTTAACCCACTACACCACCAGCCACCTACAGTAAACACAGCAGCACAACCACCTGACATATTCAAAGCTTCAGCCAACACCACCTTAACCCACTACACCACCAGGCACCTACAGTAAACACAGCAGCACAACCACCTAACACATTCAAAGGATCAGACACCACTACCTTAACCCACTGCACCACCAGGCACCTACAGTAAACACAGCAGCACAACCACCTGACACATTCAAAGCATCAGACACCACTACCTTAACCCACTGCACCACCAGGCACCTACAGTAAACACAGCAGCACAACCACCTGACACATTCAAAGCATCAGACACCACTACCTTAACCCACTACACCACCAGGCACCTACAGTAAACACAGCAGCACAACCACCTGACACATTCAAAGCATCAGACACCACCACCTTAACCCACTGAACGACTTAGACGACGGCCAGATTTAGAAAAATGGCAGAAACTGTAACCACTGCTAATACACCTAAAGATAATTCACCATACTCCCTGAGTGCTTTATCCATCTCTATCTATTTATCTATATCTACTGAAGTAATTCTGGAGACTATTTCAAAGTCTGCATTACATGAGGAAGCTACTCCAGTTCAAAAAAATCTTCCCAACCAAGAAATGAACAAAGTAAGGGAACCATTCAGTGCAAGATGCCTGGCCACTGCATTTAAGAGCGTGTCACAGTAGGAAGCATAAATGAACCAGCACCAATGAACCAGCACCAGGGAACCTGCACCAATGAACCAGCACCAAGTCACACTGGCTACATGGCACCAAGACTGGCATGGGAGCAGCTTTGGCCATGAAGACACTTGGTGATGAAACAGTTTGGTGTTAATGCACAAGGAGGAAGACAGGATAAGGAAGAAGGCAGGATAGGGAGGAAGGGGAGGATAGGGTGGATGGGGAGGATAGGGTGGATGGGGAGGATAGGGTGGATGGGGAGGATAGGGTGGACAGGGGAGGACAGGGTGGATAGGGGAGGATAGGGTGGATAGGGGAGTATAGGGGAGGAAGGATGGGGCAGTGTTAATGGCAGGGCCTTAAACTATCCATGGCATAATACCAAATGTCTAGCCTGATAGTAGGGGGGAAATGTAGGGCCAAAAGAATTATGGAAATATCAAGAAAAGGTGGACCAGTAGAGAGAGGACAGGAAGGGGAGAGAAAGGAGATACAGTCACAGGCAGAAGGAGAAAGTCACAGGCAGAAGGAGAAAATCATAGGCAGGAGAATTATGCAGGCAGGAAGAGAAAGACGCAGGCAGGAGGAGAAAGACGCAGGCAGGAGGAGAAAGTCACAGGCAGGAGGAGAAAGTCACAGGCAGGAGGAGAAAGTCACAGGCAGGAGGAGAAAGTCACAGGCAGAAGGAGAAAGTCACAGGCAGGAGGAGAAAGACACAGGCAGAAGGAGAAAGACAAAGATTAATTCAAACTTACACAGTACTTCCAATTCCCTAACTCCCCCAACATCTCTTCTTTAGTGATTCATATTTTTGGTTTTATTCTTGCTACTACTTGGCAATTTTTACAACTCAGGGGCTGGTACTCTTGAAGCACTTCCCTGAACACCTCTTCCTTATTGATTTATTGTTTTAGTCTTGCCACCACCAGGCATTATAAAACTCAGGGAGGACTTACAGCTCTGATGGGTTAATAAGGCTACATCTTCAGTTCAAAAAATACAGGATTAATAGACTCTGGAAATATCACTATCGTATCGCTTATATAGACCCTGGAAATATTATCGTATCATTTATATAGACTGCAAATACTGCTATCGTATCGTTTATATAGACTGGAAATATTGCTCTCGTATCGTTTATATAGACTCTGGAAATATTATCGTATCATTTATATAGACTGCAAATACTGCTATCATATCGTTTATATAGACTGCAAATATTGCTATCGTATTGTTTATATAGACTGCAAATATTGCTCTTGTATCGTTTATATAGACTCCGGAAATACAGGTATCGTATCGTTTATATAGACTCTGGAAATACAGCTATCGTATCGTTTACATACACTCTGGAAATACGGCTATCGTATCATTTATATAGACTCTGGAAATATTGCTATCGTATCATTTATATAGACTCTGGAAATATTGCTATCGTATCGCTTATATAGACTCTGGAAATATTGCTATCGTATCGTTTATATAGACTGGAAATACAGCTATCGTATCGTTTATATACACTCTGGAAATACAGCTATCGTATCGTTTATATACACTCTGGAAATACAGGTATCGTATCATATATATAGACTCTGGAAATATTGCTATCTTATCATTTATACAGACTCTGGAAATATTGCTATTGTATCATTTATAATACAGACTCTGAAAATATTGCTATCGTATTGTTTATATAGACTAAAATATTGTTATCGTGTTGATTATATACAGCAGACTCTGGAAATATTGCTATCGTATCGTTTATATTCACTCTAAAAATATTGCTCTCGTATCATTTCTATAGACTGGAAATACAGCTATCGTATCATTTATATAGACTGGAAATATTGCTATTGTATAGTTTATAGAGACACTGGAAATACACCTATTGTATCGTTTATATAGACTGGAAATACAGCTATCATATCATTTATATAGACTGGAAATACAGCTATCGTATCATTTATATAGACTGGAAATACAGCTATCGTATCATTTATATAGACTGGAAATACAGCTATCGTATCATTTATATAGACTGGAAATACAGCTATCGTATCATTTATATAGACTGGAAATACAGCTATCGTATCATTTATATAGACTGGAAATACAGCTATCGTATTGTTTATATAGACTGGAAATACAGCTATCGTATTGTTTATATAGACTCTGGAAATACAGCTATCGTATTGTTTATATAGACTCTGGAAATACAGCTATCGTATTGTTTATATAGACTCTGGAAATACAGCTATCGTATTGTTTATATAGACTCTGGAAATATTGCTCTCGTATCGTTTATATAGACTCTGGAAATACAGCTATCGTATCGTTTATATAGACTCTGGAAATATTGCTCTTGTATCGTTTACATAACTCTGAAAATATTGCTCTCGTATCATTTATATAGACTCTGGAAATACTGCTATCATATCGTTTATAAAGGCTCCAACATGCTTGAATGCATTGGTTTTCATAACTTGATAGCAGCTCTCCACACTGCTCAATCTCTGGCAGCCTCCCTATTCAGTCCTAGCCCTGAGGTCACACCCTATGGCCTCTTCCCAGGTCTTTTTCAGTCTGCCTCTCACCCCTACCCTCAAC
Organism: Coenobita brevimanus; assembly: GCF_032717465.1. Classification (NCBI taxonomy): domain Eukaryota; kingdom Metazoa; phylum Arthropoda; class Malacostraca; order Decapoda; family Coenobitidae; genus Coenobita; species Coenobita brevimanus. Next base: position 2,966,795 of record NW_027644770.1, on the reverse strand, counting down.
CTTGCCACTTATCACCTTCCGCACCCAACTGTTACTCTCCATTAAAAATAAAATCAAGACATTTGAGAGAAGAACAAGTACCAATGGAAATTAGAAATCTGCATATAAGACAAGGCTTTACTATCACACCACTGATTTCCCTAGATAAATAGCTAAGGAAGAGGTGTTAGGGAGCTTCCTTTTCAATGCAGGGGTCTCCAACTAAAGTTTAACCCCTAAAATAAATCATTACAGAAGAGATGTCAGGGAGCTTCCTGTTGTGTGTTAATTCACTCCTGCTGCAGCCAATGGTTTTATCCAGCTATGGGAATATTTTATTTACTGATGGGGTAATAATGGCTATCTGTCTTCTGTTGCAAGTCTCCAAAGACTTAAAACTATATGGAAAAGTTAAGAATGAAACCTAAGGCACAAGGGGTGGCAGTGATCATTTCCTGGGATATAGTTGTTAGCACTGCCAATTTAACTGCAGAACACTTACTGCAAATAATTCCACTTAGCAAAATTGAGTTTTTAACATTCTGCATGATTCTTGCAACTATAGCTTCCTCAGCTATTTAAGCACAGTTTGCAGTGCATTTTGACTAACACCTACTGAGGCCAGTTCTGCAACCAACTGGCAGTTAACAAAAGCAGCACCAGAGCAAGATTTATAGAAAACTATACGTTATGTATAAAACACACCACTGGCCCATCAATGGTTATTTCAACAGACTGGCACCTAAGTGAGTATGTATAACATTTTTAAATATACTCATCTTGTAGAATCCAGCCAAGTTGCTCCCCTTCATCACTGGTGGTGGTGGTGGTGGATGTCTACCACCAGACACCCACCACAGCAGGGGTGGCCTCCTCTGCCATCAAGCCGCCCTCGTCGTACTGCCCTAAAGTACAAACATGCTTTACAACTCCACCCTCGAACTACAATGCCAGTGCTACCTCAACCATCAACACTAGTTAAATCTTAAACTGAAGGACATACTGAAGGCTGTATCAAACCAGCCACTTCAAGGAGTCTATCAGTTAATATTCTTGCCATACACATATGAACCTCTCTCTCAAAAGAAGGATGGTGGACTGCAGAAGGGGAATTTTAGCATGAAGTCTCCTAGATTCATATCCAGATAAGCATGAACCCACAACTGAGTTAAGAGCTCTAGTAAGTAAGTTTCTCAGTGAAATATGTTAACACCCAAATATGCCTAGTAACCAATGCATTTATTCCTATACAGTATAATGCTACTTCCCTATTAAAGTTAGGCAAATGCAAACAGCAAACTAGCTAGGAACAATCTTCATTTTCCTTCATCCTGATCTTTTCCACCTAATGCTGGAGTGAGGAAGGGTGCAGAAAGGAAGGACAGGGAAAGAAATAATAGAGGAAGCACTTACATTTATACCTCAACATCTTTACCCGCCTAATGGAGCAGGAAAAGGGAACTTATTTCCTTCATTCATTCATTTATAAAAATTCCAAGATGCTTCCATACATCGGCCTTGGTCACCTAATGGCAGTTCTCCATGCTGCTTGATCTCTAGCAGCTTTTCTGTCCAGCCCTTTATCCCTGAGGACACTGACTTCATCCCAGATCTTTCAGTCTGCCTCTCAACTTTACCCTCCATGCTCACACCCCTCACTCTCCGCACCCAAATGTCATCCTCCATCCTCTCCACATGCCCAAACCATCTCACTCTACCCCTCCTAATCACACCACCACTACACTCCAGTCTCATCCTTCCTCCCAAACTATCTCAGTCTACCCCCTTCTCATCACAACACCAATACTCTCCAGCCTCATCCTTCCTCCCCAAACCATCTCAACCTACCCCTTAACTCTACCCTCAACAATCACACCTCTCCCCCACTGCATCCAGTTGCCATCCTCCATTCTCTCCACATGCCCAATGCAATGGACAGTAAATTTCTATGACTGCACTTATGTAGATATATATTTTACCAATGCCTTCACCCACACTGGATAAAACTTGGGTCATAACATATCAATTGTTCCCTAATCTATCTTGCATAGTCTACTGTATAGTCAGTTAACTGCTCTAACACATGTATCTAAATGACTTGTTAATTATGCTAAAGAAGGGTTATGGCAGAGGTTGGCAACCTGTGGCTCAGGAGCTGCATGCGGCTCTTAGAACACTTTTGTGGCTCCAGGAGCTTCATAAATAACCATTCTTTCAGAACGAAGGCATCATATTACACATGCAAGGCAACATTAGATTTTTCATTCAACTTTGATAAGATCTATACTATAAGCAGATCAAACAATATCACCGTAATGTTTTGTTTATATTTAGAATAGTGCAGATTTTGGTTTGATAATTTTCTGTATCGCGGCTCCAAGAGTACTACATTTTTATGAACCTTTAAAACAAGCGACTCTTGTAGCTTTAAGGGTTGCTGACCTCTGGGCTATGGGAAAGGTGTACAGGCAAGGTAAGGTCAATCTGGCATTAAGCTGTATCCCTCAACAAAAGGACAAAAAGCTATACCAATTTATGGGCTAAAATCTGTGCTTCCATCTCACTTAGATTTCTTAACCAAGGAAAAAATAATCTTGCCACCTAGCTATACTGTAGTCTGTCCTTCACCTGATGGAACTGGCCCATTCTCACAAATTTAGTACTTAATTGATTACAGTTTCATTAATTTTATAGTTATGGAGGTAGGAATGAGTCTCCTTGGTTACTATATGTTTTCACTGGACATAACTACCACTCCCACATCAATACAGTGTGCTTGCTGGAAATTCAGTTATATATCTATCTAATCTATCTATTGCCAGACATCTTAATCCTGTAAGGTGTGGCCACAAATTTCCTCCACACTGTCCTGTCCTCTGCCATTTCACTGCCATCCCTCCAACTCACACACCCCCTCTCATCCCCATCCCTCCAACTCTCACCCCCTCCACCATATCTACCCACACTCCTCCCTCGTACACACATTCTCACTCCCATATCTACTTGTATCTACTCTCCATCCCTCCAACTTACACCCCCTCCCATCTCTCCACTCCATCCCTCCATCTCATTCTTGGCTATAATGCAAGAATGAGTGTCCTTGCTCAATTCAACCCTCCATAGTTACCTGCCTACACTAAAAGACAGACAGGAGTGACAGGAGTGACAGACAAGAGAAAGACAGACAAGAGAAAGACAGAAAAGAGGCAGACAAGACAGACAGACAAGAGGGACAGGCATGAGAGACAGACAAGAGAGAGAGACAAGAGAAAGACAAGAGAAACAAAGACAAGGGAAACAAAAACAAAGACAAGAGGGACAGACAGGAGAGAGGAAAAACAGACGGGAGAGACAGGAGACAGTACTATACCCATCAACAGATTTCAACCTCTCCAATCAGTCGTGGTCCCTCTGTTACTCTGAGTTCTCCAGGCAGTCTCCCTTCACTCCTCTTGAACCGCCATCACGCTGCCATCTCTCTGGAATCCTGCTTTCTTGTACTTCACTTACTCCCACACGAACCCAAGGCCGCCACAGGAACACCACTGCAATGATTGTAGAACATAATACAAATTATTCACATTTAGAGTAAACAGTTATACAGTATATAGCACAACTTCCACCTTCTACTTGGCCTATATTTTGCCTTACACAGTCCATCTCACACAGTTCAGTGGCAGAACAAGGTAATGCTACATACTACCCTTTCCACAGCACATCTTCATGACTAGCAACATTCTACTCATCTACAGTTACAATTCAAAATTCATGATGCTATGATATTTTAAACCAAAAAAAGAAGGGCATAGCATCATATTCTAATAAAATATTGTTACAGCCAGGTATTCAAAGTGGAAAGTTGTTTTTACACCTATAGCCACTTCTGAATCAGTCACTCCTGCAAAAAAATACCAAGATGTGTTTGCATTTGACGAGCTGTAGTTATGAGGAATGAGTCTCCTTGGTTACTATTCCAATTTACAACTACTAAAATCTGACTGGTCACTCCCACAAAAAAATAAGAAGATGTGGTTGTATCTGACGAGCTGTGGTTTTGAGTCAGGATGAGTCTCCTTGGTTACTATTCCAATTTACAACTAAAATTTGATGCTAGTCATGAACAAGTGCTATGAGTCTCCTTGGTTACTAGCTTGCTTTTACTCTACCTTGGCCTAAAATGCCATCTCTCCATCCTGATTGCTTAATTGTAATCAGAGAAACACTAGAACATGATGCTAGTCACAAAGAAGTGCTATGGGATGAATGTACAGCCATACCATTGCTTTTTTTCTGCCAATGTGCTATGTGAAATAATTTACAAAGGAATGAACACCTGCGCAGAGCTATTGTGACAGTCTCCTTGGTTATTAGTCAAAACTGCCCTCCCAATCTGACTACACCTGGCCATCAATTAACTGACAAAGGGCTAGGGATCTTTACAAAGCCTTGGTCATGAGTAAAGAATGAGTCTTCTTGGTTACTAGTCAAAATTACCTCCCTAATCTGACTGCTTTGCCATAAACTGAAAATTATGAAGAGCCTCCTTGGTCATGAATCTCCTTGGTTACTAGTCAAAATTACCATCAATCTGACTACTACTTGCCATCAGCTTATTGAAAAGGGGTGAGGGATCTTTACATAGTTCCTGTATGGAATACTAGCCTTAGTTAGGGAATGAGTCTCCCTGGTTACTAGTCAAAATTACCATTCCTATCTGCCTACACTTGGCCATAGTGTAACTGAAATTAGGCTAAGGATCACTACGTGGGGCCTTGGTTGTGAGTCTCCTTGGTTACTGGTCAAAATTATCCTCCCAATCTGACTACACTTGTCCATAAAGTAACTGACATCAGGCTAGGGATCATTACACAGGGCCTTGGTCATGAGTCTCCTTGGTTACTAGTCAAAATTATCTTTCCAATCTAGCTACACCTGGCCAACCACTGACTGAAAAGGAGTTAGAGATCTCTGAATAGTTGCTGCATGAAATTTGAGTCTTAGGGAATGAGTCTCCTTGGTTACTAGTCAAAATTACCTTTCCAATCTGACAACACTTGGCCAAGAAGTAACTGAATAAAAGGGTCAGAAATACAGTATATAAAGAGTATTGGTCATGAGTCTCCTTGGTTAACAGTCAAAGTTACTTTTCCAATCTCTACACTTGGCCATAAAATAACAGAAAAAAGGCATAAGGATCTTTACATTATTCTATTCTTCCATGGAATTTTAGCCTTTGTTAAGGAATGAGTTTCCTTGGCTACTAGCCCAAATTACCATCTCAATCTGACCACACAGCCATAAAGTAACCGAATGTGAGTTAGGAATCTTTACATAGTCTTTGCATGGAATTTTATGAACCTTAGTTATGGAATGATTTAATCTGACTACACCTGGCCAAAAAGTAACTGAAAAGGGGTTAGGGATCTTTATGAACAGCCTTGGTCATGAGTCTCCTTGGTTACTAGTCAAAATTGCCTTTCCAATATGATTACACTTGGCCATAAAGTAACCGAAAAGGGGTTAGGAATCTTTATGAACAGCCTTGGTCATGTCTCCTTGGTTACTATTCAAAATTACCCTCCCAATCTGACTACACTTGGCCATTAACAGAAAAGGTGTTAGAGATTTTACAGAGAGCCCTGGTCATGAGTATGGAATAAGTCTCCTTGGTTACTAGTCAAAATTGTCCTCCCAATCAGGCTACACTTGGCCATAAACTGTGAAGGCTGGGCGTCTGTCACTAAAAACTCAATTTTTATAAATTAGCTGGGAAAGTTATATACCTAACCCCTCCACAAAAGCCAGGTGGAGGTAGCATGCATAGAATAATAATAATAATATAATAATAATAATAATAATAATAAAATTAAGAAGGTTCTGGCATATTCACCTAGTAAGTATCCAATTAAATGTCCCCCAAAGATGGTTGTGGTAGTTGTGGTAGGGGGTACTTGTGGTTGTGGTAGGGGGTTGTGGTTGTGGTAGGGGGTTGTAGTGGTAGTTGTGCTAGCAGTCTCTCTACAGCTACATGGCCAATTACTGAACCCTTCAGATCTTTTTTTCTCCTTCATTATCAGGCTGCCTTCTCCCCAACTCACACTCCTGAAAAAGAATATTCCTTATAAGCCATCACATGAAAATTGCAATGTCAAAATATCCATACACAAACAAAACCACAATTCCACACACAGCCACCCCAAACTCCACACAGTAACCCCCAAACCTACTCACACACACACACACACAATCTCCACATACACCCCCAATCTACACACACACCCAAATCCACATACATACACAATCCAAACTCCACACATACATACCCCAATCTACACACACACACCCAAAATCTACACACACACACAAAATCTACACACACACACACACACAAAATCTACACACACACACACAAAATCTACACACACACACACACACACACAAAATCTACACACACACACACACAAAATCTACACACACACACAAAATCTACACACACAAAAAAAACTACACCTACACCCCAAGCTCCACATACACCCCACCCCAGAGTTCACACCCAGCTCTGTCATGATACTTTCTTACCCTTTCAATCATGAGGGACAACTCCACCTTCACACCCCTCACTCAGGCCTGTTTACAATACACATTAAAATCAATATCATCACCACAGAAGCAATTAATGGAGAGAGAGAGAGAGGTAATTAATGGAGAAAGGTAATTGCTGGAAAGAGAAAGGAAAAATATCTTACCATAATTGCAGACCCTTCCCCTGGGACTGCTGAAGCCTGACTGACTGACCCAAAGCCGGCACATTCCTTCCCTCCCTTCCTCTCCCCCGCTAGTTTCCTCCCCCCCTCCACCACCACCTTCCTCTCTTCACAGCCCCTCTTTCCTCCACCTCTCTCTCTCTCTCCTTCCTTCCTTCCTTCTCTTCCTTCTTCGTTACACCTCTTCCTCCTCCCTGAAAAGCACTCTTCCTCCTGTCCCCCTCCCTCCTCACCTCCTCCCTTCCCTCCACCCCCACCCTCTTTCCTCCACCCCTCTCTCTCTCTCTCTCTCTCCTTTCTTACTTTTTCTCCTCTTCTTCCCTTCCTCCCTCCTCCTCCTCTCTTCATCTCTTGTCATCCATCTTCCTTCCACCTCTTCCTCCTCCTTGAAAAACACATTTCCTCCATTCCTCCTTGCCTCCTCTCTCCCCTCCATTCCTCCTTCCCTCCTCTCTTCCCTCCATCCCTCCTTACCTCCTCTCTCCCCTCCATCCCCCTGTCTCCTCCCTCCCTCCTCTCTCCCCTCCATCCCTCCTTACCTCCTCTCTCCCCTCCATCCCCACGTCTCCTCCCACTCCTCTCTCAATCGTCCTATCTCTCTAATTAGTTTACAGAATATTCGATATTTTACACACACACACACACACACACACACACAAGAGTACCAAGAGTAAGAGGGAAAGAAAACAGGAAAAAGGAGTGGTTTAATAGAAGGTGTATGATAGCCAAAAAAGAGAGAGATAAGGCGTGGAACAATTGGAGAAAGAGAGGTAACGACAGAACAAAGGAAGAATATAAAAGAACAAGAAACGAATACACAAGAATACGTAGGGAAGAAGAAAGGAATTTTGAAAAAGGTATAACTGACAAATGCAAGGATGAACCCAAACTGTTTTATAGATTTGTTAATGGCAAACTGAAACAAAAGGAAGGAATCACCAAGCTGAAAGTAGATGGAGAGGTCTTTAAAGATGCGGCAATGCAAGCAGAAATAATGAACAAACGTTTCCAGTCAGTTTTCACTAAAGAAAAGGAGCTTGTGGAAGGGGAGGGAGTGATTAGAAATGTTCCGGTGATGAAAGATATAAAAGTGGAGGTGCAGGAAGTGTATAAATTACTGGAAACTCAAGATGTAAGGAAAGCCCCAGGACCTGATGGAATTTCTAATTGGGTACTGAAGGAATGCAGAGAACAACTGGCGGATAAAATTCACAGCTTAATTGTACAATATGCTCACTGGAAGAGGGGAAAGTGCAACAAGAATGGAAGAGGGCAAATGTGGTACCAATTTACAAGGGAGGAAACAGGGAAGAACCCCTGAATTATAGACCAGTGTCTCTAACCAGCATGGTAGCAAAATTGTGTGAGAGAATCCTGAAAGACAGATGGATAAAATATCTGGAAGAGATTAATATTTTGGCTGAATGTCAGTTTGGATTCAGAAGTGGAAGGTCGTGTGTTTCTAACTTGTTGAGCTTTTACTCAAGAGCGATTGATGTGGTACAGGAGAGAGATGGTTGGGTGGATTGTGTGTACTTAGACTTAGAGAAGGCCTTTGACAAGGTACCTCATAAGAGACTAATGTGGAAACTAGAATATATAGGACTAAAGGGGAAACTTCTGGAATGGATGAGAGACTTTTTGAGAGACAGACAAATGAGGACAGTAATAAAGGAAAAGATGTCTGGATGGAGGGAAGTAACAAGTGGAGTCCCTCAAGGCTCAGTGTTGGCACCAGTAATGTTCCTGATTTATGTAAATGATATGGTAGATGGAGTGAACAGTTATGCGAGTCTGTTTGCTGATGATGTAAAGATCTTGAGGAAGATAGAGGTTGAGGAGGATTGTAAAATACTGCAGGAGGATTTGGATAGGATACACAATTGGAGCCGGACGTGGGAAATGAAATTTAATGTAAAGAAATGTAAAATATTGGAAATGGGTAAAAGTACCAGGAGACCATCACTGAATTATTTTTTGGGTAATGAATTAATCACAAAAAGGAGAGAAGAGAAAGATTTGGGAGTGCTGGTCCAAGATTGTTTGTCACCAGAAAAGCACATTAACAAGATAGTTGGAGAGACTTATAAGCTCTTGACTAACATAAGAGTAGCATTTCATTATATGGATGAGGAAATGATGAAAAAATTGATAGTGGCCATGATCCGCCCCAGGTTAGAATATGCAGCAGTAGTGTGGTCCCAACACAAAAAGAAAGATATAAACAAGATTGAGAGAATACAAAGAACAGCAACCAAGATGGTCCCCAGTCTGACGGACCTGTCATACAGAGAGAGGCTGGAAAAACTGGATTTGCCTTCGTTAGAGGAAAGGAGAAAGAGGGGAGACATGATTGCGGTGTTCAGGACCATGGTGGGAGTAGATAAAATTGACAAAGAAGATCTGTTTGTATGGGATAAGAGAGCAACAAGAGGACACGGAATGAAATTGAAAAAGTCAAGCTGCTTGAAGGATATCAAGAAATATAGCTTTCCTTACAGAAGTATAGACTTATGGAATAGCCTGGACAAAGAGATCGTCCAGTCTAAAAACTTAAACGAGTTTAAAGTTAAATTCGACTTATTGAGAAACAGCGACGGAAACCCACGAGCATAGTACATTCCGTGTATATCACAATTAGGTATATTCTTAAATATTTGGAACGACTTAGACAAAGAGGTGGTGCATGAGAAAAACATTCATGTGTGTAAAGGTAGACTTGATAAATGTGGATATGGAGACAGGACAACACGAGCATTGCTCAATTCCTGTATACTACAAATAGGTAAATACACACACACACACACAGATTATCTATAGGATGATGATGATGATGATTACATCAATAATAATGATTGTATGATTTCAGACAGGATTATCACCATTGCCATTACTACCACCAACCACCACCACCACCACCGTATTGTTAAACATCCCCGTCGTCCGCGAGAGAATCCTTTGCACCGCGCCGGAAGGGGAAGGGAGGCTGAAAACGAAGGGACCGCACAGGGCACCTCTTCCCCAACCCCTTCGACTGTTTACCAGCCTGCGTGTACATCACCGCAGTACTTTTCATCACATTTTTTGATAAGGTAGGTACATTTCCATGACCTAACGTTAGGTTTTAGCTGTTTCTTAACGGCGTCTACCTTTGTGGATCATTAGATAGGTTCCTTGTAGTAGGTATCTTAGTAGGTATTTATTCATATGTAGTACAGTGAGTGATGTGTTTGGTAGCTGTGTATGACATTTGCAGAGGTTACTGTGTTAGAGCAAATCCTTTACGCTGATCAGAAAGTAGATATGACATGTAAATACATATTCTGGTATCACATAAAACCTCTAACACAAGACACCCTGTAGTAATTATAAGTGGAGGCGAAAATAGACCTCACAATGGGAGCCACTTCCCTGTGTTTATTCATTATATAACATAACACCGTGCATAACAAGCATTCACAATAGAATAGATAATATGTTAGAATGCTGGTGTTTATCTATCAGTGCTACTTTAGGATGCAGGCTGCTGCAGTGTTAAGTTAGGTTGGGTTAGAGTACATTGGTTTAGGTTAGGTTAGGTTAGGCTAGAGTAGACCGCACTTCAAAGTGGCACCTACCTATCTACCTACAGTATTTTGCACCTAATTATGGTGGGGAAAACCATGGTTAAAAAAAAAAAAAAAATGAAACTATGGTTTAACCCTTTAAACGCGGCCGTGTACAGCCGATCCCCCCCGTGTGGCGGGGTTGTAGCGGGGTCTGAGTACCTGTGGGAAAATATTTGCCAAAAATCAGAGATTAACCCTAGGACATTAACATTTTTATGGCATATAGTACTTACATTCAGCTTTCTCCAGAGACAGGTGTTGAGCCTTCGTGGACTACCAAAGGACTTGTGGAGACTTGCAAAGTTGGGTAACCAAATCTTCACTTTCACACCTCCAGCAACCCGGTTTCCCCTCTACTACAGCCTCAATCTGTCACAGTACACTTTATACAACAACGTACAGGTAGTTTGGAATCCGTATTTGTACAATAAGCACTGAAAATAGGGCTACAATCAACGGAGCGTACGGCCGACATGCAGCGCGGCGGCGGTCTTCCCGTCACTGAACAAACATTTCCCTTTTCACAGCTAAAAACACGTATACTACATTATTTTCCTTCATAGTACTTCCCAAAGGCTCGCTTGGCACTATTACGGCCCTAAAAATCACTGTCACTGCCAGTATTGTGAACCGGGAATGAGAAAGACCACCGCGGCGCGATTTTATTCTGCCTTACGGCAGGCACTTTATTCTCGCTCCTGTCGGCCACTCGCACTTCATTTCTATCGCTCACTTTCACTCTCGCTGTCAGTTTAATGCCTTATTCATCAGTGTCACTGTCATTTGTTATAAAAATAATATTTTCTACAAGCAAACTGTCACTGTCAGAACACAAATAGAAAAATATGCTTTCAACTTCTTACACTGGAGTGACTGTCACTCTCAATACTTATATTATTACTATGTACAATTATTTACACTGAAATCACTGTCACTGTCAGTGCTTTTACAACTACATACACTAATTTACACTCATCAGACTGTCACTGTCAGTACGTACAAGAAAACTAAACACTAGTATCACTGTCACTCTCAGTATTATTTATGATTCTTACCCTTATTTTCAATATCTAGTCAGGCTGTGGTAGTCAAAGAAACACGGGTAAGCGCAGAGGGGAATTTTGCACTCTTTGCACTGCAAGAAGGTGCGCCTAAATGTTCTGTCTTGCCTGGTAGTGTGGCTGCACACATGACACCTCCTCAGTGCTTTTCCCCTCTTGGCAGTGATAGGCAGTGGCTCCAGGCGGTGTCGCTGAAGGTAGTCCTGGCACTGTAGGCGGTCTGGAGGTGTGTGTGTGAGTGGCGCCTGGGACCTGATGGCAGTACCTGCCCAAAACGCTGAAGCAGCTGGTACACACAAGTCTTAGAAAAACGCCGGAGAGAGTAGTTTGCTGGCTTCCTGTTCTTGATCTTATACAGGATGAAGGCGTTCAGCATGCACATATCAAGCAAGTGCAAGAACACCTTCCTGTACCAGCGACGGTTCCTCCTCAGGCAGTCTATCTCTCCGATCATCATATCAGACTTGTCCACCAGCCGCATATTGACGTTGTAGTCAATAACAGCATCAGGCTTCATCACAGGATCGCCAGTCCTTCTGTCGACCTTCCCTGTGGCTTGCATTTCCCCCTTGTGAATTGTGGTTTTTCAGGTGCACGTCTCCCCGCTTTGATCCTTCAGCCTCGGGGAAGGCAGGGTAGTGTGCCCTATTGCTACGGACAATGCCACAGGATCCGACGCCGTGTTCTGAAAGGTACTTGGCGAGTTTGGGAGCTGTATAATAATTGTCCGTATACAGGACATGATTCCCGCCAAAGTCTATCTATCTATATACCTAGGCTGCTTCCCCCAAGGAAAGAGAGGTAGCCGAGACAGGATGACACACTCCCCAATTACTCATCCATTCAAACACATTCATTCGCATCTTAGCCCCAAGGGGAGAACGGACAGATCCTCACCGCACCACACCGCACAAGGGTCAACTGCGCAATGCAATCAGTGACATCCGCAGCAGGGCCCGACAGCAGAGCTGGTTTACCCCTGCCACATCATAACAGACCCATCCCCTTACCCGCACCTGACCTGACTAGCTGATCAGTACTGACTAGCCAAAGTACTTTTCCAAAAGCACTTTCACCACAGAGCCAGAGAATCCAAGGGGGTCAGTCTTGTCCAAGTCCACATTGCTGGCGGTGTAGATAACGAAGTCTAGGATGAAGCCCATCTTGCAGTCGCACAGCACGAAAAACTTTATTCCAAAGCGGTGGCGTTTGCTAGGAATATACTGCACGAACCGAAGACGGCCCCTGAACAAAACCAAGGACTCGTCAATCACAACTTTCTTGAAGGGCCGAAGGAACGTCATAAACTTGTCCTTGATCATGTTCAGGATTCCCCTCACTTTCCATAGTGGGTCAGTCCGGGATGGCTCATCGTTGTTGGCAAAGTGAAGGTACGTCATGAGTTGCCTGAAACGATCACGACTCATGTACTTCTTGAAGATGGGTGTGGGGCAAAGATCGTCAGCACTCCAGTACTCCTCGAGCTTGTGCTTCCAGTTATGTGGCAAGAGAAGCATCAAGCCGATGAATACAAATAGTTCCCGGATCGTAACAGGAACCCATGCTGCCATCCGCGACGTGGAACTGCAGCAGATTGCCCTTCGTACCTGTTCGTCTCGGTACAAATCTGCTCCATGACTTCGTTATCCAGGAAGGCCGACAGGTAGTCCAGATATTCACCATCCTCGGGGACAGGGAAGTCAGCCTGTATCCCACACCCACTGGCATCAAAGGGCAGATCCTCTGGCACAAAATCTGAGCCCTCAGACCACACGAAGGCATCCAGAGTGCCCTGCCTAGGCTGGGAGGTGGTGGGGGCGGTGGGGGGTGAGGCAGGCCGTGTGGCAGTGGGTGAGGCAGGCCGTGTGGCAGAGGCTGTGCTAGGTCGTGTCGGTGTGGTGGTGGTGGTGGTGGTGGGGAGATAAGGAGAAGGTTCAAGGTCACTCGCAGTGGCCTGAGTGGTGAGTTGCCTAGTGCGAGTAACCTTACCACTAACTCTAACACTAGGCGACACTTTCCTACTCCTACCAGCACGAACACGGGGCCTACGGAAACCTCTACGTAAACCAGACTGCTTACTTCCCTTCCGAGGTGGTGAAGGAGACTCCGAAGACTCTGGAGAAAGAACAGCAGAAGATGACGACGAGAGAATGGGGCTGGGAGTGCATGGCGGTATGGCGGTGGCGTGACCTGGTGTAGGGGACAATGGCCGGTCTGAGGAAGACAATGGCTGGGAACCGGGGTCATCACTTCGCCTCCTCTTGGCCCCCTTTCCATACACTAGTCCCCTTTTAACTGGAGTCTTGCCTGTTAAGGTGCTGGGCACAGGAATTGTCACTTCAGGCACCTCAGACTCAGCACTCGATAGAGTGTCTGACTCGGCAAGGCTCGATAACACTCCGACGTCACTACCATAGTCCATTGACGCTTTCAACAATTCAATGCCTATAGCCGAGTCACTAAGGCCCTTAGCAGTTCCTAGTAAGGGTTTGGACGGGGTAGAGGTCACAAAGTCCTATTTCGGAGGGCTGGAAGGCACAGACTCGGAAGAGCTTGAGTGAGACATGGTGTCACCTTCCAAGACTGCGGTAAACTGACGCTAAACAGGGGCAAACCGCGGGAAAAAATGCTAGTGTGACAACTGGGGAAACAAGCGTTTCCAATTAGCATAAAGTGCTGGCGAGAGGAAGGCGCAGATTGACACGTCTGAGCTGTCCGCGCGCTGCCATATTGCACGACGAGGGGGGGCCGGGCATCGGTGCGTGGGTGGGTAAAAAAAATGATACTTGGCAACAACCGAGGTCAGTGGTACAAAGGTCAAGTGTGCTAAAAATAGCTAAAGGGTGGTGGTACTGATAGACAATACCAGCTGGAGCCTGCTTGCCCGCGGTTATTCAAAATTTACTAGAATCGCAAACGCGACGATCCGCCATTATGTCCTTTTCGCCGAGCGGATCCGCGTTTAAGGGGTTAAACCATGTGGTTTAAAGTAATCTAGGGCAGGATGGAAAAAAACATGATACAGTATAAAGCAACAAAAATGAGCAAAAATAACCATGGTTTAAACTAATCCAGCTTGCATGTAATCTGTAAAGTTGCACAAGCTACAATTCATCCTTTATTAGTGCAATATTATTTCCTCATCCATTGTGCTGTGATTTGTGTGTTTCTTTTTGTTTATAAAGGCCCCAACATGCTTGCATGCGTTAGCCTAGTTTTACCTGATGGCGGCTCTCCACGCTGCACGATCTTAGTGCAATTGTTTGATTCAGTCCCCTTTCCCTAACGCCCCTTGCAGTGACCTGATATTAGGTCAAACTTCCCTCTACCCCTCCCAGCCCTTCCTCCAGAATCCACATTCCTCACCCCCCGCACCCGACTGTCCTCTCCCACCTTCTCCACATGTTCATACCACCTTAACCTACCCCTACTCATCACTGTCAATATATTCCAGTCCCATCCTCCCCCTTTATTCATCCGTTGTAACTTCTTCCACAGGCTTTGCTCTCAGAGACGCACTGCACATCCATGTGATCATTTGCTTCTCCATGCACTTAAAGACTATTCTCATCCTCTTTATTAACTGCCCAAGTCTCACTGCCATACAAAATTACATTCCTGGCACACACTGCATACAAGGAACCCTTGCCGTGGAAGGAGAGCCCCCGCGTAGCCGAGAGAGGGAGCAACTCCTTAAACTTTCTCCATACACTCCTCACTCTAGCTACAATAACCCCTCCCCCAGCAAAAAGCATATCACCCAAATAACAGATCTTTACACATGCAAGGGACTCCCCTGCAAGAACAATTAATTCTCTCTTGACTGGCAGTCTCCCTGTGTGCTCCTAGGCACACCCCGCACTTGAAGCTAGCATTGTTTTCAGGGAGCTTGTCATTTATACTACAACATCTCCAATGGACCTACTTATCACAGACAGTACACTGGATGGAACCATCTCTAACACCCTTATGACAGATCAGACAGGGCCATTAACCTTTTTTCCTGACATGTATTTGGAATTATTTTTAGTTACTTTACTAGACAAATTAAAGTCAGCATTTTGTGTTTCCTTCATGTCCAATACTTTATGAATTTACTTGGAAGATGGCACAACTGTATTGTATCATTGTTATTACAGATATCTGAGAACATGGCATACTATGATATTTTAGACGATTGGGATGATTGGGATGAAAAGAATGAGCTCGATGCTGAGGCAGATGCCCTGAGCTATGCTGAACGTCGCCATTGTCGAATTGTTACAGGTACAGGAAAAATGTGGGGTTTAACTTACTTCCTTTTCATATAATTCATTATACTGTATTATAGAAATGAGATTGTAGAAATAAAAAAAAAATAAAACAATACTGTAGAAGTTAATTGCCAAACACACCTTTGCAGATCGCATGAATCCCTTCACGGCAATGAGTGACAATGAGTTTGTTGATCGTTTCAGACTCAGGAAAGAGTCTGTATATGATCTCCTTGAAGAAATTAGACATCAACTACCTGCTGCTAATGATTTAAGAGGTAACATTTTTCCCAATTCAATATGAAAAGGCTAGTATTAAATTTGGTACCGTATACAGTATGTACATACTAAAACCAGTGTAAATCCTACTTCACTGCTAATCAAAAAATGCTTCAGTTTTGTTTCTGTGTACATCAGTAGGTTTCAAACACTATAATTTTGTATCTTAACTGGATGTTCCACCACACCTCCAGCTTCTGATTGGAATACGATGCATGGAAACTGGAGGTCACCAAGTGACAATAGGCGACTGCCATGATGTGTCGCAAACAACAGTCAGTCATTGCCTGAAGACTGTGTCCAGAGCCATTACAAGTAGAAGCCAGGATTATATACTACCTTCTGCTGGCAATGACCTGCATCAAACTATTCAGCAGTTTTATAACATTGCAGAAATGCCAGGTGTTGTAGGGTCAATAGACTGCACACACATTGAAATACAAAGACCATCAGTTGAAAACTCAGAGTTGTTCCGGTGCAGGAAAGGTCTCTTTTCATTAAATGTACAAGCTGTGTGTGGCCCGGACCTACGATTTCACAATGTCATTTCACGTTGGCCTGGGAGTGTGCATGACAGTAGGATTTTTGGAAATAGTAGGCTTTTTGCTGAATTGGAAGCAAATTTAAATCCTCGATATCACTTACTTGGTGACAGTGGATATCCCTTGAAAACCTATCTACTGCCCCCAGTGTCTTCTCCAAGCAATGCACAAGAGGAAGCATATAACCTAAGTCCTGCCAAAACCAGAAATACAATTGACCAGGCATTTGGTGTTTTGAAGAGGAGATTTGCATACTTAGGAAAGAAAGTTAGAACAGACCTAGAAACCACTAAAGCTATCATTGTTGCTTCCATGGTACTTCATAATGTAGCAATTTTAATTAAACTGGTTTTGCTGAGGATGGAGAATTAGGAGACATCAACCACCATGTCCTCCCTAATGAGGTGCCAGTACAGGTACGTGGTAATTTACAAGGGAGATTAAAACGACAACAAATAATTAGGGATAACTTTTAACATATCACGGTACCATGTCGTGTTGCAGCCACTTACTGCCGTCTAAGTAATTCCCCACCTTACAAACAGGTGACATTCCAAGAGGTTGTTCTAAGGGTACCTTAACCATAACTTGAAAAAGAGAATCCTTGTTTATAGCACTCTGTATCCTGAAAAAGAGAGTTCTTGTTTACAGCACTTTGTATCTCTGAATGTTTGTAACTTGAATGTTCTTAAGTCAAATGCATTAGAGGTCTTTAGAGTACATTATTTGACTTAAAAATGGCACAGGAATCATATATTAGGTCCTCATTATAAGTTGGTCTTTTAGTGTTGTTTTTGTCTGTTGAGATGTTAGTAATTGCCTAAAAGCTGCCAGTTTGATTTACAGTGCTATCCTTTAAGGTAATTTCAAAGTTTCTTACACTCAAATTGCATGGAGAAGTCATTTTCTTTTTTTACTCTACTTATAATGTGTCTCTGTAAAGTTGGTAGAAAAATAAGTTCATTTCATCAGTGGTTATTAAAATAAAAAATAGAAAACAGTAATATAATTATTTGTCCCCAAGGTAATATACAGGATCTGATGCAGCAGCATCTTATAAACCACTCAAAGTAACTGTAACTATGGTAAGAACTTAGAAGAACTCATTAAGTTGTAAAAAATAGTGAAATCAAAAGGAAAAAATAAATGTACGTTAAATGTGGTAAGTGGGTGTTATGTGGAATTTAACTTGATTTTATGGAATCAGACATGAATTTACAGAATTCTACTTTGATTATATAGAGATTTCCCCTAAAAAAAAAAAAAAAAAAAAAAAAAAAAAAAAAAAAACCTTCCCTTATAATAAGATTCCTCTATATCAAATGTCTGTTAGCATAATCATGAGTTTACTGTACATATTTACAATTACCCTTTTCTTTGGTGAGCTTTGTTTTCACTATTTCTCTTAAAATTTCAGCTTCCTCAACCCTAATCTCCATGTCTTTTATCTGTAATTCTTGCAGATATTTCCTGCGTTCCAACAGCTGCAATTGCAGTTCCTCCTTTTTTTTCATGACAGTCTATCTATCTATCTATCTATAGCCCGACGCCCTAATCCCGCAAAGGGTGGCCGCAGACAAAACGCCTCCAAGTCGCTCTGTCACCCACCATTTGACTACCCTCTCCCCAACTCACCCCCCCTTCCCTCATATACCTCTCAACTCCATCCCTCCACCTCATCCTCGGTCTACCTCTCCCTCTTCCTCCCTCCACCTCACCTACATGACAGACACGTCATTAAAATCGTCACTATCAAATAGTGACCTTCTGCTTGTCTTCTTCCTCTTTCTGTCTGAAGAGGAAGGAACAGATGCTGAAACTGGTCTCTCTTGTGTGGTTGGACCTGGAGTTCCACCTATGGGCAGGATATTATTGCTGGAAGAGGAAGGGATGGGCTCAGCAGCTGGGCTTAATTGTGACGGTTGTACTTGTATTGAATGTCCCTCCTCCTCCGGCAGGATAATTTGGTCCTCATTTATCTCCAAAGTCATCACCACTTCAGGAGTAGATGTGGAGTAGGAGTTGGCTGTCAGCAGAGAAGTAAATTAGTTAATGTAAGAGAAAATCAGTATAGTTGTACAGCTGCCGACACTAACCACTGGCACAGTTTTCTGAATTTTTCACCTGGTAGTAATATCTGTGAACTATATGAAAAAGAGGCATTAGCGAAAGGTGATAGTCAATATTCAATAGGATGAACGGAAAATCAGCATTAAAACATCAACATGCAGGGTGTGTGTGCTGCGGTTTGGCCCCCAGGTTGTCATCTCTCTTTCGTTGTCAACCTTCGGGGGTGGACCTACAGTAGACCTTAGTTATAACGGAATAATCCATCCAATTCCCTTTCCGTTATAGTGAAATTCTGCTATAACGGAAGTTACTCTGGACCCACACTCAACCGGCTATTTTGTCAGTGTTGTGGGAGTTCATATGTGATCTAAAGCCTAAACACAGATGCAACAACACTGTAAACACATTCCTATGCATAATATACATAAATACATAACAGTGTAAAATACGGTATAAAAAAAATAAAAAAAATAAAAAATAAAAAAAAGAGTGCCAAATGGTGCAACATGTGTTAATGGAAAAACCTTTCACAATGCCGGAATGAATGGAATTTATTTTTTTCCCTATATCGCAATTCTATTATACCGAAGTTCGTTATAACGAGGGTCTACTGTACAAGCGAAGACACCAAAGCATCAAGTCCTAAGTGTAGGTCCATCCATCATACAGCAAGCATATATAAAAGTAGGGTACGGTACGGTAGCAGACAAAAGACGTCTACATGGGGTTGGAAAGCTTTTAATTCAGCAGCTGAAGCAATGAATGCATGCCAATTACTTGTCAGCCCATTAGTTTGTGACCTGTTGAACAAATTATGTGTGGTAGGTACTGCAACATTTCATAAGATATCAACAAGCATGACCACAGGACTGCATGCTCCCAAACCACATTATTTACCGTATATGCTTATTTTATTTAACATCTTACCTCCGCAAGGAAAGATGGTAAATGAGATGAGTTGACCATGTCGGTGCGACTTGGTTGAGAATAAACATACTTTACTGTAGTCTGTTGATGTATAGTATGGTTTAACTTAAGCTTAACAGTAAAAACAGTACTGTACTCTTCACTACAGTATTAAGCACTTTTCACAACGAGGTCTTGGCATTTGAATTCACAAATACTGTATAGTGTATACATCTTGATTAAAGTAAGGTGCTTTTGAAACATACGTACATGGCTAAATATACCTTTAATGATATTTCTAAATTACCATCAATATCTACCAATTTTGATAGTCACAAATATGGCAGTAATTGTCACTTACCCCTAGATGACATGGCATCATTATCATAGGGGCACCCAAGGTCTTCAATCTCAGGGCCAAGAACACTGAGAACCTTGTCTGCATCCTTGGGTATTTCTGTAGGAGGGGGACCACCACCAGTTTTCATCTGTTCACGCCTTTTCACTGCATGTTCTTGTTTTGCCCTATAATAAATAAACATTGAATATGTAATAGTGTAGGACAAGGTCTGACAATTTCCATCTATTTAGAATATCACTGTAGCGGTACATTTCCCTCGGTCAATTGTGTTAGTTAAAGTTCTCATCGACTGTAACTTGATACTGTAAAATTACAACCATTACTATGGACTGATAAACTAATTTTGAAATGTGTTAGATGAAGTTGGAAAAATTGTTGTTGCTGCTGGCATTCCCCAAGTTGTCTGACTATACCCACAGAGCAGGTCCGTGGGAATGCCCCAGCCCCAGCTTCTAACCACATCCTTTCAAGCACCTCATCCCCGAGATTTCCATCCTTACTCATCACGCTCCCTAAGTACTGGTATTTGAAAGCACTCGCATTCTCCCTATCTTCACCATCCAGCCTCACTGTGCATTCTGTGACCTCACCTCTCTCAAACACCATAACTTTGCTCCTGTTTACATCAACTTTCAGATACCTCCTCTTACCCACTGTACCAAACTCCTTCACCAATTTTTGCAAATCCCATTCTTATATTAACCACAACAAAAAGTGACTTAGGTTTGTGGATTAAAAGCAACAGTTGTAAGCTTATAACATTAGGTTGTAATGCTGATAGGCTACTATCACCTAACACTGAAATTCATCTCGCACACCATACTATCCTCCAAGTTATGTTAAATTTCAATGTGTTTGAACTTACTTGACTTTCAGCTGCTCCCAAACTCTTTTGAGTTGCAGTTCTGTGCGCTTCGGGCCCAAATTATGAGCATTAAAATCCTGGAGAACTCTGGTCCATGCCTGCCTCTTCAGCACCACTATCTTTCCCTCTGTGCTCCTGTTTTGGAGCACTTTCTCCTCCCTTATGAGACCCAATAAAAGGTCTCGTTCAAGTTCGGAAATTGGACTGGTTCTGGCAGGTACGCTAACCTCTACAGCTTCCATTTTTCCGATGACAGAGTTCACTGTGAAAGAGGTGTTGAAAAATAACATGTAATCCTAATATTCCATTATCTTCTATATTGCTATGTAATTCGCAGATACACGCCCCCCTCCCCTGAAGGCTAACGATGGGAAAAAAAAATATATATATATATATATATACTGTATACTGTATATACATATATATATACTGTATATACATATATACAGTATATACTGTATATATATATATATATATATATATATATATATATATATATATATATATATATATATATACCAGTATATATATATATATATATATATATTTCTTCAACACATCAAAAACCATGAGGATTGCAGTGGTGGAGCTTCGCCCACCCACACACACCCTAGTTTGTGGGGGAGCTGTGCCCCTCCCACACCCATCTTCATGGAAATTAAGCAACCTCATCTAAGTGAAATCAGAAACATTTCCAATGGAAAAGCTATACAGAGCCCCCCCCCCCCCATATCACCTAAAAATAGAGTATTATTTCCCTTTAGGTAAAATTTTGAATTTGTTGATTTTAGTCTTGCAATTTTTAGTTGTCTCCATGAGGAATATTTTGAGTAACAACACTATATGGTTCAAACCATTACTAACCTAACTACAGATTTTCTTTGTTTTCCTGAAATCCGAGACAAGCAGCAACATTACTGCCTTGAGAACTCATGATTTATATTTGTTAAGTTAGGTTAGGTTTAAGCTAGGTCTGGTTTAGGTTAGGTTCTGTTTTGTTTGGGTTAGGTTTGGATAGGTTTAGGTGAAGTTAGGCTAAGTTAGGCTATTTTGCAGTAAATTTCATTATCAAAATCATAAAAAAAAATAAAAAAAATAAAAAATTGAAATAGATTCCACTAGTAAAATTTTTTAAATGTGACCTAAAGGGAAATTTAATCAAATATAGAATAAACCACTGAAAAACCCCTAGGCCTCTACTCACAGTAAAAAAAAAAAAAATTGGATCTGGTCATTTCCGCCAGAAATAATGCTCAAAATCAAATGAATCAATAAAAAAAAAAAAAGGAAAACCTAGGTTTTGTGGGAAAACGCAATATAGGTTAAAACACCATAGCCACACGCTATCTTGACTTAACTAACTATGCTATAACATCACACATACTAGCTGAAAGAACATTGATAAAAGAGATCGCTGAGGTAAATAATGGAAAGTTCCCAGCCAGTTTTGGCAACCACTAATTTAGGCAATGAACACTACAGAGAACCTATTTAATGTTACACAAAGGCAGACTCCATAAATAAACAGCTAAAAATTAACATAAAGTCATGGAAATATGCTTACCTTATCAATAATTGAGGTGAAAATGTCTGAGTTGTCGTCTTCTCTTCTGCTCCAAGCCGATGGGGAATTGTAAACATGTGAGAGAGAACTCAGACAAGCGTCGGAAAGCGCACGTTTTATCTCCTTCAGGCGTACCAACCTCTCCGCGAAGGAAGCACAGGAAAGGGGAAGGGGAGAGATGATTTAACGTTACCAAGGTACTCCTTGGAGACGAGAGGTCCCTTCGTGCGGAACCTTCACGCGAAGGGGAAGGGATCGTTTAACAATCCGGGCATTAGACTCTTCCTTCTTCTTGTGTTAAAGGGCATTGTAGTCAGAAGTCTAATTCACCCTCGCCAGGGCCATCTCAGGCTATGGGAACAAAGGTAACATGTGGACGCAACAGCTGGCGTACACGCCCCGACTGCCTCGGGAACAAGGGTAACTTGTGGAAGCAACAGCTGGCGTACACGCCCCGACTGCCTCAGGAACAAGGGTAACTTGTGGAAGCAACAGCTGGCGTACACGCCCCGACTGCCTCAGGAACTCCAGAGTGTGGCAGATGACAGCAGCCCGATGTGTGATGGCCAAACCACATGTCATAACTGATTTGAAACTTAACAAATTAATCACTCACTGGTCTGGCCGGGATTTGAACTCAGACCCTCACGCTTCATACGCGTGCACGTTACAACTGCACCAAAGAGAGGATCCCCGCTTTGACTCTACACAACACGGGCTTTTATACACCCCGTTACACACAGTCCCCTAACAACACTGGCAGAGTGAAGGCAGTGATACCCACAGAAGCTAAATCATCTCTGAGTCTCACACAGAGGGAGTGAAAGCGGGGACAGTCCAACAGGAAATGGTAGATAATGTCTTCAACACTGAGGCACCACTGACGATTAGGGCTTGGAGCTAGATTTATCCTAAATAAATGGGATACCACACCTGCATGACCTATTCTCAGACACACTAGTGCACTATCCAAGGCTCAGGATGATGACCGCACCCATGGGTTGGGGGAGAAATCTTGTCTGTAATGCCCTAGGGTGGTACGGAAAGACTTGCTGGCATTGTTGAATTCCAACAGGAGTGACAAGTCAGTAGGACAGGATGGAAGAAGCTGCCAAAATCCAATGGGTAAGGTTCCACAGAGGATGGAAGAAATGTGCCATAGTAGCTGCTCTATCAACAACCTCATTAGTTCAAACACCCACGTGGGAAGGTATCCATTGGAAATGCATGGAATACCCACTGGAGTCTAAGGACAAAAGGATGGACTGGATCACAAACACTAACTGCCTATGTGTGGAGGGGGATAGGCACTTAAGAGCAAGAGAGACAACTGGGAGTCAGAAGAAACAACTACTGGCCGGGGGATATCATATCTCTAACAAACTGTAAGGCCTTAAAACAGCATACAACTCAGAGGCCAGCACAGAGTGGCTCCCATCTAGTCTCCAGGGTCAACATATGGAAGAGGCTGCAACAAGCATGGCTGCTGAGGATGATGGTGGTGTAAAGGAATGGCAGCCATCGGTGAAAGCCTGGAGGAATCCTTGATAACGAAGGCAGACAAGTTCTTTAAATAAGTTAGAGGTAAAGAGGTCATTACTAGCTTTATAATAGGGGACGTGGAGGGTGAGACTAAACATGGAAGGCAATAGGGACCAGGATGGGATAGGGGACACAGGGGAGATTGGGGAAGGAAGAGGAGGAGGGAGGGAGAGGACAGAGAAGGAGCGAAGGGCACGGACAAGGAAAGAGACATGAGAACAGACAGGCCAGGAGGGAGCAAGGGGTCAAAAGGAGAATGGGTGAAAAGGACACGAAGAGGATGGGATGGGGAGAAGGACTCGATACGACGATAAGTAGAACAGTTATGATGATGTCTGGCCCATGTTAGTGGCAAGACACCAGCCTCCACATGTAGGGTGACCACTGGGGAGGACTTAAATGCCCCAAAGCTATCCGTAAGGGATTGTTCTGGATGACTTCCAACCTACTTAAACCAACAGAGAGGCTGAACCGCAAATATCAACACTATACTGTATCTTGCTCAAGATGTAAACACTGTAGAATTTCAATAAAACTTCACAGGAGGCCCCCCAGCATGTCCCAGCTAAACTTTTCATTATGTCCAGGCATTTCAGCACAAGGATCTTAAGTACTCAGTATGGGATTTCCACGTTAGGACAGGTCCATCCAGACGGAGGCCTAAGAAAGTGTTTTGGTGTGGCAGGGGGCTGGGCTGCCCGCCAGGGAGATATGAGGGAGAGAAGGAAAGCTACACTTGAGGGTAAAACGCATCAATGCACATTACTCAACATTAACCTGCAACCCCCACCTGCCTAACCATTGAAGGAGGGCATCCATCCCAGCTTGGAGGCACTGTTGAGCCTCTAACAAAGTGGTAGCTGTACTGAGCAGCATAAGGTCATCTGCATAAACGACATGGGTGGTGGCTGGGGGGCGTGGAAGATCTGATAGAACATTATATAAGAATGGGCTTAAGACAGATCCCTAAGGAACACCGTGCCTAACATGATGTGGTGTAGACATGGCCCCTCCCACCGACACACAAAACTGCCTGCCCGTCAAATAATTGCGCAGCCAGGAGAGGGGGACCCCTGGATCCCCACAAACACCAGTTTGTGTAAAACAGCCTCATAGGATGCAGAGTCGAAAGCACCTGCTAGATCCATAAACAAGAGCCAGCATGACACCCTTACTGCGATACGTTTCTTGTATCTGATGCAATGGGCTCGACTGGGATGGGGTCACTGGGAGTCTTGTCTTCCAAAGCATCACTTTGAGGCACCAGAGGAGCAAAGCGGACAGACACCGGGCTGGGAGCATCCAGCAGGGATGATGGGACCCGAGACCAGGCCACCCTCTCAACTAGGGTGTGAGACGGTGAAGGTTGGCTGCGGCATGGGACCCCTAAGGTAGACAAAAATGCCCTCCACACCTCGACCATTGAAGTAGCTTGCGGTATGGGACCCCAAAGGAAGACAAAAATGGACTCCTCACCTCGACCACTGCAGTAGCTTACAGTACGAGATCCCTAAGAGACAAAAATGTCCTCCAGACCTTGACCATTGCAGTGGGTTGCAGTGTGGCAATCTGAAAGGAAGCATTTCATTTATGTAATCCTCTCACACCTCTTCGACCAGCAGGTAGCAGCAAGGTGGCTATGAGGCCTCGCTCTTAGAGATGTTTAATCTATCTATCTATTGCCAGACACCTTAATCCTGAAAGGGGTAGCCACAAACAAATCACCTTCATGTCGCCCTGTCCCCCGCCATTTCACTGCCCTGCTCGCAGCTCACACACCTCTCCCTCATATACCTCTCCACTCCATCCCTCCATCTCATCTTTGGCCTCTCTTTCCCTCTCCCCCCCTCCACCTCACTCCTCACTCACATACACTCTCCTCATCACTCTCCATCTTATCCACAAGGCCAAACCACCTCAGTGTGTTTCTCCTAATGCTTCATATGACATCCACATCAACACCACGATGCTCCTTCACTTCCTCATTTGTCAGTTTCTCTCTCCATGTGACTTCACATGCTCCTCTCAAATAACTCATTTCCAATGCTCTCACTCTTGACTTCTGTCCCTCTGACAAGGTCCAAGCTTCACTTCCATATATAACAATTGGTATTACAATACTATCATGTAATAACTTTTTCACTTCCATGCTCACTTCCCTGTTTCTTATCACTGCCTTCAAGGAGCCAGCAACCTTTCTTCCTTGTTGTACCCTTTCAAGCACTTCACCCTCTAAACATCCATCCTTACTCATCACACTACCCAAGTATTTAAACATACATATAGCTACAAGGCCGAGAGCTGCAGGGCATAACGTAACATGCCAGTGAGTCAGTGTGTTCATTACCAGTAATCCCAATGTGGCTTGGGACCCAGCACGTGACTTTTTTTTTTTTTTTTCCCTATAAACAAAGACAGGACAGTCATTCCTGAATTTAGTGATTGGAGGATGAAAGGAAGGTGGGGCATGTGAGGAAGTCAGTGCAGACAGCATCAGAAGGTAAAAAAGATGGAGGAAGAAAATCTAGGAAGACAAAAGCATACAGTTCTGCAGCGAGAATACTTGCAAAGAAGGAAGGATACTTTTGAACGAGGCATTAGGGAACAGCAAACCTGACACCATGGCAAAATTTAGAGCCATCAGTAAAGATATGCGTGACAGACGAGTGACAGGGCAAAGTGTACGTAGAGGAAGAAGAGACTTAAAAAAGCAAGAAAAGGGCAGACCACAGCAGGAGGCAGGAGCCATGGTGGCAAGGACACCGGACGAAGTGGAAGAATACGAGAAAAAGTTAAATCAATAAACCAAAGACATGTGGGGACCTGAAAGGGGAACAAAAGGAGATGGGAGACCAAGTGAAAAAGAACGTTGGAGAAGCCTGGGAGGACATAGTAATTTACCAGAAGAAAAATAACGTAAAAATAATTGATGTATATACTTAAATGACATACCTAAAATCATCATGGAGAAGGCTGGGAGGACACAGTAACTTACTAGTAGGAAAATAACGTAAAAATAACTGATGTATATACAGGCATACCCCAGTTTAATGATATAACTCGTTAGGTAAAAGCCCATCATTAGGTGGGGTATCATATATCGGGGTACTTTTAACATGTATTTCAATGTGGACCATTTACCAGCCTTGGGTTTCTCCCAAACCAAGTCCAAAACCCACCCAGATTAGCCCAAAAACAAGTTTAAAGGCAATCTAAATGGCCTAACAGCTGTCAAGGAAGCTAACCCAAGCCTAACACCTGTAAATAACTCACTGAAAGCAACAAATAAAGCCTGAAAAGTATAAGGAATAGGTTAGAAAATATCAAACACCTCTCATCACTTCTTCTAAGTCCATGTCTGGTCCTGGTCATCATCCTTGCTATCCCCCCCCAGGCTCCCCAACACTCAATCCTCCTCCTCAAAGCCCTCAAACCCCATCTCCAGGGAAGGATCAGGAGGGGGGGGGGGAAGCCTGGGAATTTGGGGTGATGGTAAAGGGAGACTGATGCACTGGCTGTGGGAGTGGCAATAGAGTGCAATGCGATGACTCAGGCAGAGGCAATGGAATGTGATGCAATGACTCAGGCAGAGGTGTTGGAGTGCGATGCGATGGCTCTGGGGGTGGCGATGGAGTGCGATGCGATGACACAGGAGGTGGTGTGGGAGACAGCTGCGATAAATGATGAGGTAGCGATGGAGTCAGTTGCGGTGGCTCACGCTGTGGCGAGGAAGACAGAGACAATGGCCGAGGTGGTGTGGGAGATGGAGGGTGGGACGAGGAAGGCAGCGATGAAGTGGCAGAGAGCCTTAGTTGAGACACAGGTGACACGGGAGAAGGGGATCAGCTGGAGGTTAGGTCCAGCACAACGGGCCGAGCACATCCTCAGCAGGTATCCCTTGGTGTTTCTCTGCTGGTTGAAGGCTGGGCAGATGCTCTGCTGGTTGAAGGCTGGGCAGATGCTCTGCTGGTTGAAGGCTGGGCAGATGCTCTGCTGGTTGAAGGCTGGGCAGATGCTCTGCTGGCTGAAGGCTGGGCAGATGCTCTGCTGGCTGAAGGCTGGGCAGATGCTCTGCTCATCAAGGGCTGGGAAGATCCTGTGTGACTTGCTGGTGTGGTGGAGGCCTGCTTGAAGAAGGCTGTGATCGTAGTCTGCCTGACGGTCCTCTTCTTCTCCTCCAGCATCATCCTGTAGACTTTCATCCCCTCCTTGTGCCAATTAGCTGTGACCTTGCTTCATCCTGGGAAGGGTTCATTTGTCTGCATAAGGTCAATTATCTCGTCCAGCTTCGTGGGCATCTAATTTAGGATTTTGATGTTTAGAGCTCGGACCTCAGGCACAATCTCCTCCTCCTCTGCCTCCTGGTGCACCCGCTGGCTCTCCATATTGAGAAACTCCTCATTACTGACCTCCTTCCTGTGGCTCTCGAGAACCTCCAACACATCATCCTTGTCGCCCTCCCCGAAGCCCGCCTCGCGCGACAATTTGACTATATCCTGCCACACACACTGGACAGGCGGAGCTTGCACGCCCTCGGGGAAGCCAGTGAACGCACTCTGGCCACAGCTTCCGTCACACACCGTCCTCCCGCCAAGCAGCAGTGATGTTCTCACTGGCGTGGCATAACCCTTTCCAGAACCTTTGCACTGTCTTCTTGTCATCGCTGTCACAGGCCCTCACCAACTGCTGCATAGTGCGGTGGACGTAGCAAGCTTTAAACGTCACGATCACCCCCTGGTCCATGGGTTGCAATGAGGACGTGGTGTTGGGGGGCAGGAACACCACTTCTTTGTTGCTTTCCTGGTCCTTTATCACAGTAGGGTGACCACCACGAGTAATCTGTTGGCTAAGTTCTCCTTGAAGGCATACCTCTCGAGGACACAAGAGAGGTGGGAGTGAAAATATGAAGAACAGATGTCTGAGTGGTGGCTGAATCAGTAGAGAGGCAGCCTGCGGTCCTGATGGACCCAGGTTCGAATCCTGGCTGGGGCAGGGAACGGTTTAAGGATTTGAATTTCATAAAAGCAGACTTTCCTGATCTACCAGATGACCCGCAGACATGTCATAAAAGTACCCCCACTAATACCAATACACCAGTCCTGTATGAGACAGCCCTAGCATGTATTCAATATGGACGGTGGGTGTTAGCGCCAAAGTGGTGACATGTAGAGAGGTGTATGGTATGTAGGAGGACTACTGGGCCTTGAGAGCAGGCTGTGAAGCCAATGCCCAGAGTCGGACACATTAAAAAAAAAAAATAAAATAAAAATAAATAAATAAAAACCTAGGCTGTCTTGTCTGACTTCCAAATCATCCCTAAATCCTCCTTCACACACCCCACCAGAGCCCTGGGGTTCTTGGAGTGGTAGACCAGCAGCGGCTTCAACTTGAGGTCACCCTCAGCATTGCCTCCCAGCAGCAGTGTAAACCGGTCCTTTGAGGCCTTGAACCCTGGTGTGGACTTTTCCTCTATTCCAAGGAATGTCTTATGAGGACAGCCCAGTCTCATCAAAATTCAAAACCTGCTTCGCGCTGTATAGTAATGGTAGTTTCTTGCTTTAAAGTATGAGCCTACTGGGTTAACCGTATTACAAATCCCTGAGTGTCTAAAAATGAGATACAGTAAACCTTTTTTTTTTTTGGTCACTTTGGTAAATTTTTAGTGAAAAATCTACGCATTCAAGAGACCAGAGCACCAGATTTTCTGAATGTACACAAAAAACTGATCCAGGAACTAAATTTTGAGGACGGTCAGAGCTTCCAGTGTGCAATGGCAAGCACTTCAAAATGGGAAAAATAATTTGATGATCGTTGTCCCTGATAAAGGACCCATTTTTGTTGCAGGCCTGTTGCCACGACCACAATAGATATGAAACTCAAGCTTCGTAAAGCTTCATTTTAGGTGAAAAGGAAGCTCTAAAAAATGAGCCAAATCTGAGATGGTAAGGTGGGGACCACTGATCCACCTGACATGGAATGGCTCCCAACCTAAACTTTCCTGGGTAACAAAATGCCAAAAGAGTACTACAGCTACCACAAACTGACTTAGGACCTCCCCCCACAAGGTATTAAAAAACACAGACATCATAGTATATCACAATGCTTGTCCATGAAATGCCATTCATTAATATGAAATATTTCCCTTGTTTTTCAGGACCAGTTGGCTGCGTTTTGGCGTGGAATCACTTAGATCTCTAAAGTAATCTAAGGACATTTCTTTGCACCAAACATTTGTCAGTTCAGTCTTGAGGTTTTTCAGATTGGGTGTCTTCTTCTCTGCCATGATTTTCTTCATCTCTGCCCAGCAGTTTTCTATCGGATTTAGATCCAAATTGTTGCCAGACCAGTCGAGGACCTCAATCCGATTATCCTGAAGCCATTTTGTCACCTTTCTTGACCTGTGACATGGAGCTGAATCGTGCATGAAAAAGTCGCACCCATGAATAGCAAAAAAGTTTAACAAATGATGTTTCAGAACTTGAATGTATTGGCCACCATTCATCACCAAGTTCTTAGGAAGAAAGTAGAGGCCTCCCCTTCCCACTTCACCTGAGAAACACCCCCAAACCATTACTGATTGTGGATGCTTAACAGTTGGCACCATGTATGCAGGGTCATATTGACTATGGGAGGCAGGGCGATGAACCTTGGCAGAACGCACCTGGAACACTTTAAATGTACTTTCATCAGAAAACGTAACTTTTCTCCACTCATCCGATGTCCAGTGTGCATACTTCTTGGCAAACTGAATGCGCTGCTTTTTCATGCAGTCAGTAACAAGTGGCTTCTTGGCTACAATGCAGCTTGGCAAACCCAGCTCCTTCCGCAAGTATGTTGAATAGTTCGAATTGAGACATCTTGTAACAGCTGGGGCTGCATTCTCTTCAATTCTGCTGCTCTCAGTCGAGGATTCTTGATTACTGTACTTCTCTCTTCAGAAGTGTATCTGTACCTCTGGAAGTCGTCCTCTTCTTTCCACCGCCATGCTTGTGCTCTGGTACAACATCAGGTGGCAGGCTACGCGCTGCAGCAAGAATCTTCATGACGGTCGACTTTGTGCATCCAGTACGTTCACAAATCATGTTGATAGGGACATTATCCTGTCTCCATGCAATGATATGGACCCTCTCATCCCTTGAGCAGTACTTTCCAGGCATGGCAACTGAACTCTAGGAAAATAATAGGGCAAACAGTAATGCATAAGAAAAAAGAGGGAGGTGCAAGCATGGAACGAAAGGATCATATACTCCCACTCTCACTTCTGGGCCAGCACTGATGTGCTGAGTGTTTCACCACCACCTGCCAACACCAGAGGAGTTGCCAATTACTTCTTGTCCAAAAAATTCACTTGATAGAAGTGGAAACACAAAGCAAAGACAGACAACCCTCCCATAGCAATTCTGTGTGTAGCTCCTAGTCAATTTGCAGTGGGTGTATCTATCTACCTCTACCAGATGCCATAATTCGGTAAGGGGTGGCTGTCGTTGAGTTAGTGCTTTTATGTCAACCTATCTCTGGCCGGATGCCATAATCCCATATGGGGTGGTTATTCATGTTTGAGTTAGTTGTTTGCCGGGGAGGGGCACTAACTCTCCACCAACCCATTTGCTGACACGTAGGGAATACGTATGGGTTGGTTATATGGTTACCACCCAGTGCTGTAAATGGTTTCCTGGCTTACAGGAAACCATTAGGCTTGTCACTCAATGTTATGCCACCTGAAAAGGAAAAAAAAGTAATAAAAAGTGACAGGAAAGATGGGAGAAACAGGAAGAGAGGAGGGCGGTGGCTGAATCGGTAGAGAAGCGGCCTGCAGTCCTGATGGACCCAGGTTCGAATCCCGGCTGGGGCAGGGAACAGTTTAAGGATTTGAATTTCATAAAAGCAGACTTTCCTGATCTACCAGATGACCCGCCGACATGTCATAAAAAGTACCCCCGCTAATACCAGTACACCAGTCCTGTATGAGACAGCCCTAGCATGTATTCAGTATGGACGGTGGGTGTTAGCGCTGAAGTGGTGACATGTAGAGAGGTGTATGGTATGTAGGAGGACTACTGGGCCTTGAAAGCAGACTGTGAAGCCTATGCCCAGAGTCGGACACATAAAAAAAATAAAAAAAAATAAAAAATAAAAATAAATAACAATGAAGCAGAAGGAAAAAGTGGGCAGCACCACATCAAATGAATAGATGAGTAGGAAGAGAAGAGGGCAGACAGGGAAAATGAATGATAAAGGTGAAGGAAGAAGTAGGCAGCACTACATCAAATGAATAGATGAGTAGGAAGAGAAGAGGGCAGACAGGGAAAATGAATGATAAAGGTGAAGGAAGAAGTAGGCAGCACTACATCATGTAAATGGATGATGAAAACAGGAAGAGAGGGGGGCAGACACAGACAAATATTAAATAAAATAAAATATAAAGGTGAAGGAAGCTGGCAGCACTACATTAAATGAGTGGATGATGGTAGCCACCACCTACAACCTAAGAAAGTAAATCAAGGTCTTGGTGAAGGGATGGGACAACTGAAGGAAAGCCCGGGTTAACAAACGATGAATATTTTATGAGAGGGAGTAAGAGTCATAACTGTGCACTTCATTTAGGACACATGTTCTGGGGAAATAACATAATGATACAAAGGGCATTACAATACACTGATTCAGACCCAAAGTCCATTCATTCCCAAGTCACTCCACTGAGTTAGGTTAGGTAAAGCTAGGTTAAGGTTGGTTAGGCTATGTTAGGTTAGGTTAAGTTAGGTTAGGCTCTGTTAGGTTAGGTTAGATTATGTTAGTTGAGGTTAGTAGGGGTGAAACAACTTGTAACAAATTGACCTTGGACTCAAACGATCTGAAAGCCAAAACTGAAACCATATTTGTTGTGGACTGTACAAAATACTGATTGGGTTGTATAATTAATAGCCTACTAAAACATATGTCTTTGGTGGTAGGTGCTACTGACCATCATCCACTCACTTGATGTAGTGCTGCCTACTTTTTCCTTCTCCTTTATCATTCTTTTTCTGTGTCTGTCTCCTTTCTCCTATTTTTTACGATCATCCACTCACTTGATGTAGTGCTGCCTACTTCTTCCTTCACCTTTACCATTCCTTTTCCATGTCTGTCTCCTCTAGTCTATTTCTTACCATCATCCACTCAGTTGATGTAGTTCTTCTTCCTTCACCTTTATCATTCCTTTCCTGTGTCTGTCCTACTCTCTTCCTATTTCTCCCATCTTTCCTGCCTATCTATCTATCTATCTATCTATAGCCCAACGCCCTAATCCTACAAAGGGTGGCTGCAGACAAAACGCCTCCAAATCGCTATGTCACCCACCAATTGACTACCCTCCCCCCAACTCAACCCTCCCCTCCATCATATAACTCTCAACACCATCCCTCCACCTCATCCTCGGTCTCCCTCTCCCTCCCTCCACCTCACCTACATACACCCTCTTACTTAGTCTTTCATTCTCCATTCTCTTCACATGTCCAAACCACCTCAGTGTATTTCTCCTAATCTTCTCAACCACATTCACATCCACCCCACAAGGTTCCTTCACTTCTTCATTCGTCAACCTGTCCCTCCACATGCTCCTCTCAAGTAACTCATTTCCACTGCTCTCACTCTTGACTTGTTCCCCTCTTGCAAGGTCCACGCATAGCTTCCATACGTCAGGGTAGGGATCACAATACCATCAGGCAGTGACTTCTTAACTTCCATACTCACCTCCCTATTTCTCATCACTACTTCTTTTTAGTGAACCAACAACCTTCCTTCCCTGCTGTACCCTTTCACACACTTCATCCCCCAAAGTTCCATACTTACTCATCACACTACCCAAGTACTTGAATGCACTCACATTCTCCATATCCTCACCATCCAACCTCACTGTACATTCTGTGGCTTTATTCCTCTAAAACACCATAACTTTACTTTTGTTTACATTAACTTTCAGCGTCCTCCTCCTACACACTGTCCCAAATTCATTCACCAAACCTTGCAACTCCCATTCATCTTCACTCAACAATACTGTATCATCAGCAAACAGTAACACCGGAATCTTCCAAATCTCACCCTCATTCATTACAGACACCCCCACATCCACTGCCCTACCTTGTGCCTCCTTTACAACCCCATCCATGTACTGTATATATAAAACAGCCATGGAGACATCACACAACCCTGTTTCAGGCCCACGCTGAGATCAAAGAACTCACTCAGCTCACCATCCACTCCAACCGTAGCCCCAGCTCCTTCGTACATACTCTTCACAGCACTGAACAATTTCCCCTCCACTCCATATATTCTTAGTACCTTCCACATACCTTGCCTATCTATTCTGTCATAAGCTTTCTCCAAGTCCATGAAGGCAGCATACACTTTCTTTCCCTTCTCTAGATACTTCTCCACTAAACATCTTAGAACAAATATCTGATCTACTCACCCGTTTCCCTTCCTAAATCCCCCTTGTCCTTCTCCAACTAGCTCCTCTGTCATATGCCTAACCCTATCAATGAGTATTCTACCATATATTTTACCAGTCACACTAAGAAGGCAAATACCCCTATGGTTACCACATACTTCTCTCTTCCCTTTTCCTTTGTATAAAGGAACAATTATACCTGATTTCCAGTCCTCCGGAACCCTTCCCTCTTCCCAAGCCAATCTACACAACTTCCATATCCACTCCACAACAATCTTACCTCCATACCTAAGCATTTCACCACACACTTCATCAATTCCTGGGGCCTTTCCCAGCTTAATCTTCTTCATTGCTTCTACCACTTCCGCCCTACTGATCCCTTCCTCCCTCCTCTCATTTCTTCTTCTCCCAACCATTCCCCAACCACTTATACTTGCACTGCTCTCATTCTCTACATTCAACAAATCCTCAAAGTGCTCCTTCCATCTCCTCAATTTCTCTCTCTTCTCCACCAACAATCTATTATTCCTATCTTTCACTCCACTACTATTTCCCCTTTCACACTGCCTTACTTTCTTTACCTCCTTTTGAAACAATTTCTTACTCTCCCTCCATTTTACACTCAGATTTCTCCCAAACTCTTCATCCACATTCTTCTTAATCTCCTTCACCAGTCTCTTCACCTCCCATCTATCTATCTATCTATCTATTGCCAGACGCCTCAATCCCGTTTGGGGTGGCCACAAACAAATCGCCTCCAAGTCGCCCTGTCCCCCGCCATTTCACTGCCCTGCTCCCAACTCACACCCCCCTCTCTCATATACCTCTCCACCCCATCCCTCCATCTCATCCTCGGCCTCCCCCTCCCTCTTCCCCCCTCCACCTCACTCACATACACTCTCATTGTCAGTCTTTCACCCTCCATCCTCTCCACATGGCCAAACCACCTCAGTGTGTTCCTCATAACGCTTCGTATCACATCCACATCCACACCACAACGCTCCTTTATATCCTCATTCGTCAGCCTGTCTCTCCACGTGACTCCACAGGCTCCTCTTAAATAACTCATTTCCACTGCTCTCACTCTTGACTTGTGTCCTTCCAACAACGTTCAAGCTTCACTTCTGTACGTTAGAGTTGGTATCACAATACTGTTATGTAGTAACTTTTTCACTTCCATGCTCACTTCCCTGTTTCTTATCACTGCTTTCAAGGAACCAGCAACCTTTCTTCCCTGCTGTACCCTTTCAAGCACTTCACCCTCCAAACCTCCATCCTTACTCATCACACTACCCAAATACTTAAACGTACTCACATTTTCCAATTCCTCACCATCTAACCTCGCTGTACATTCACTAACTTCACCTCTCTCAAAGACCATCACTTTACTCTTCCCTACATTCACCTTTAGGTTCCATTTCTTACACACTCTCTCAAACTCATCCACCAAGCCTTGCAGCTCCCCTTCGTCTTCACTCAACAACACAGTATCATCTGCAAACAACAGTACAGGGAGTTTCCAAACACTATCCTCTCTCACCAGGGCCACTCCAACATCCACTACCCTACCTTGTACCTCTTTTATTACCCCGTTCATGTACAGATTGAACAACCATGGAGACATGACACATCCCTGTTTCAAACCAATTTTCAAAGAGGAAAATTCACTTAGTTCACCATCCACACGCACTGCAGCCTTCGCACCATCGTACATACTCTTCACAGCATTCAACAACTTCCCATCTACTCCATATATTCTTAACACTTTCCACAATCCTTGTCTATCCACCCTGTCATATGCTTTCTCCAAATCCATGAAAGCCGCATACAACTTCTTTCCCTTCTCTAGAAACTTTTCCACTAAAGATCTAAGAATGAATATCTGATCTACACAACCTCTTCCCTTCCTAAAGCCTCCCTGTTCTTCTCCAACTAATTTCTCTGTTCTTTCTCTAACTCTGTCTATAAGTATCCTACCATACACTTTTCCTATTATACTAAGACAAATGCCCCTATGATTACCACACACTTCTTTTTCCCCTTTTCCTTTGTACAATGGAATAATTATACCTGACTTCCAATCCTCCGGGACTCAACCTTCCTCCCAGGCCAATCTGCACACCTTCCACATCCATGCTACTACTATCTCTCCCCCATGCTTCAGCATTTCTCCACACACTCCATCAATTCCTGGGGCTTTCCCCGATTTAACTTTCTTCATTGCTTCCACAACTTCTATCCTATTGATTTCTTCCTGTCTTCTCACCTCCCTCCTTCTCCCAGCCATTCCCCAGCCACTTATACTCGCATTACTTCCATCCTCTACGTTCAACAATTCCTTAAAGTGTTATCTCCATCTGCTCACTTTTTCTCCCTTCTCCACTAGTAATCTACCATTTTTATCTTTCACTCCCCTGCTAACTTCACTTCCACCCTATCTTACTCTTTTCACTTCTCTCCAGAACATTTTCTTACAGTCCCTCCACTTTACACTCAAATTCCTTCCAAATTCCTCATCCACTCTCTTCTTACTCTCTCTTACTAATCTTTTCACCTCTCTCTTCCTTTCCACATATAACTCTTTCTTCCGCCTCTCAACTTCTTCCACGCCCCTATTTCTCACCCATTCATTGTATGCTTTCTTCTTTTGTGCCACAGCCTCTTTCACCTCTTCAGTCCACCACGCTGTTCCTTGCACCCTCCTCCGCCTTCTCTTCTTTCCACACACCACATCACATGCTGCACATATTTCTTCTGTAAATATCTTACACACACCTTCCACGTCTCCCATCTGCTCCAATTCATATTTGCCCAATCGTTCCTCCACTTCTCTCTTGTACTCTGCCTTTTTCTCATCCTCTTGTAACCGTTCCACTCTCCTTGCAACTACTCCTTCCTCTCGTCTTTCCCTTCTTCTATTCCTCCATCTCACTTGCATCCTAATTCTGGCCACCACCAAGTAGTGGTCAGAAAGTCCACTCCCCCAACCTCTATACACTCTTGCATCCATTACACATCTTCGCATCCTTTCATCCACACACACATAATCAATCATTGCCTTCCTTTCATTCAGTTCACCACCCACCCTTCTCATCACTCGCCATGTATACCTGTGGATCATTTTATGCCTGAAGAGGGTATTGGCTATCACCAACCCCCTCCCAGCACAAATGTCCACTAACGCACTCCCATTCTCATCTATCTCGGCAGGCACACCCCACTCACCAACTATTCCATCCACCTTCACATTACCAACATTACCATTCATATCACCAATCAAAAACACTCTCTCATTCCTTCCAAACTTTTCCATGCACATTTCCACATTTGTCCAGAACTCTTCTCTCACTCTTCTAGCACCATCTTGCATTGGCGCATACACACACACAATCGCCCACATTTGTATTCCAACTTTCAACTTTACCCACACAATCCTTGACCCAACTGATCCATACTGCCTTATGCTCCTCTTCCATATTTTACTCACAACTATACATACTCCTTCCTTTGCCCTCTCATTCTCATCTACTCCTGCACATATACCCCATTCATACTCCCATTCTCTCACACTTTCTCCTCTCCATTTTGTTTCAGTTATTCCACATACATCCACTTTCGCACCCTCAAGCACCTGGACAATCTCTCTCTCTTTCACCTCATCATTCGCTCCTCTTCCATTCCATGTACTCATTACCAAGTCCTTTGTCCGGTCCTGGGTCGTCATCTTTTGGTCAGTCCTTGTCCGAGGCTTATTGTTTGTTTTTTTAGTTAGTTGTTTTCCGGGGAGGGGCACTAACCCTCCGCCAACCCTTTTAGTCGCCTTTTACTCACTAACCATTCACTATATGCCTTCTTCTTTTGTTCCACAGCTCGTTTTAACTCATCATTCTACCATGCTGTCCCTTGCATCTCCTCCTCACTTCACAAACCACCTCACACGCTGCGCTTATCTCTTCCGTGAATATCTTACATACGTCTTCCACCTCTTCCATCTGCTCTAGTTCATACCTTCCCAATCTTTCTTCCACTATGCTCTTATACTCTGTCATTTTCTCACTATCTTGCAAATTCTCCACTCTTCTCACAGGAGCTGTTTCCTCCTGTCTTCCCCTTCATCTCCTCAACCATTTTCTTTGCAGCTTTACCTTAGCCATCACTATGTGATGGTCCGAGACTCCATTCCCCCACCCTCTCCACACTCTTGCATCCAACACTTGTCTTCTCATTCACTCATCCACACACACGTAGTCTATCATTACCTTTCGTTCAACAAGTTCACCATCCATCCTCCTCATTACTCTCCATGTATACCGGTGGATCATCTTATGCCAAAAGTAGGTGTTGGCTATTGCCAACCCCAAACAAGCACAGATGTCCACCAAAGCACTACCATTCCCATCTACTTCAGCTGGCACACCCCACTGACCCACCACTCCATCCACTCGTACATTCCCAACTTTGCCATTCATGTCTCCAATCAAAAGCACTCTCTCGCTCCTCTCAAATTTCCTGTTGCTCTGCGCAGTGGCAGTATCGTAACGAATGACGTCTTGCCTAAGTGACGTATTTGCTGCTGCTATAAAGCTCGAATTGGGAAAAGTTTCAATACCATCTCAGCACTTTTGCGGCACCTCGGTTTGGGTTACCTTTCCTAGGAGGGTAGTCAAGTCATACCCCACCTGCTCGTGGTGACCTTGCAGAAACCCTGTTTTTTTTTTTTTTTTTTTTTTTCCCCCTCCTAAATTAGGGTGACACAAACGGGGGCGGCGCTACCCGGGTTTTTCCCGGGTAGTATTGTATATACGTTTTGCTGTTGTTGTCATTTTTGTTTTTTTTGTTTTCCTTTATCATGAGTAAACAACACCAGTGCCCTCGCTACAGTAGGTCTGTAGCAAAAAGTGCACAAGCACTGAAGTGCGCCTACTGCAGCGAGTGGATTCACATAGCTTGTGAAAATTTGGATGCAGGCGACTATCCATTCATGATGAAGAACCACCAGCTGGGCTTTCGCTGGCTGTGTAGCCAGTGTGTTGCACCAGCGGATGAGGTCTTGACTGGTGGAGGAAGTAGTACCAAGAAGGAGTATGAAGATAAAGTTATTGGGCCAATCTTTCAAGCAATCAGAGACATATCAAATAGACTGGAGGCACTAGAGACCAAGGTCTCCTCACCCATAGCGGTCATGCAAGACCAGGGCAAGTCATTTGCAGATGCTTTTCGCGGGTCTCTCGTGGGGGGAGGGAAGGATCTGCCTGGGGGCGTGATTGAGATCAGTGCTCATGGCCAGAAAAAAGCCATTCATAGTCAGCATGTACTGATTGTGAAACCAAAGAGTGGTGCTGATGCCCTGACAAATCAGATGGGACCAGAAGACATCAGAGGTGTACTTAACTCGGTACTGGTTGATAGCTGTCTTAAGACCAAGGCTGGTGGGTTGGTAATGAAGTTTCCGTCAGCTGAGGCAAAGGGTGAAGCAACTGGGGTGCTGACTGATCATTTTGGCTCTGAGGGCACTTACTGCATATCAGAGCCAAAGAAAATGTTGCCTAAAATGACCGTGACAGGCCTTTCCTCTTCCTTGGATGACTCTGACATCATCCCAAATATTCTGAGAAAAAACAATAAAATCAAGATGTTCGTTGATCGAGGTTGTACCCACAACCTTCTCTTCACAAGGACAAGGAATGACACCAAAACTGCTGTCTTGAAGATGTCACCAGAGGTGAGATCCTCCATTGTAGAACAGGGCAATTACATCTATGTGGATCTTACAAGATGCCGTGCTTTCGATAGATTCTGGGTTACACAGTGTCATCATTGTCAAGGCTTTGGTCATACATTTGAGAAATGTTCTAGGAAAAGTGATGAACCTAAATGTGTCTTTTGTGCTGGAGCCCATAAATTAAGGATTGTAGTAACAGAAATTCTCCCAAATGCATCAACTGCTCCTCTTTAAGACATCAAGATGCTAATTCAAAGTCACAGGTGGTTGCCCATTTTGCATCAAGTAGAGAATGTCCAATTATGATTTCTCATAGCAATAGATTGATTGAAAACACCAATTTTGACCATTCAAAAAACTGACTACGTCTCTCTTGAACCAGTTAAGGATGGGTCTTTTAAATAATCATTCCATCCGTAATAAGATAGACTATATTAATGAAACCCTAAATCAGCACGAGCTTGATATTTTGTGCTTGACTGAAACCTGGTTGTATGAGTCTGATATTGATATTATTCGTAATGCTTTGCCTAAGACACATTCTATTATTAGTATTCCCAGGCCTGCTGCTGACTATCCGGGAGGAGGCGTAGCACTCATCTACTCGGCAGCACTTGCAAACGTTTCTCTCATTGACTCAGACCTGACCCCATCTTCATTTGAATTTATGGAAGTATTAATAAATTTCCATCAGAATACCATTAGAATTGTAATTGTCTATCGACCAGGTCATCCGGGCAGAGATCGAGGTTTTATGGAGGAGTTTGGGCAGTTTCTTGAAGGGTTTTCTCTTAAACCTGGAGGACTTCTTGTTTGTGGTGATTTCAATTATTGGGTTGACAGTCCAGAGTCAAAACCATTTTCTTCAGAATTCCTTGAGTTGATCACCCACAACAATTTTTTCAATCATGTGAGTAATCCAACTCATGTCTCAGGACATGTCCTTGACTTGATCTTGTCCCCTGTTGGTTGCAGGTGTGTATCAGATGTGGAGGTTGACTCATTTGACCCCCTCATCTCTGATCATGCTCTGATCACTCTTAGTTTTGATGTCCCGAAATCCCCTTCATATAAAAAGGTCATCAGGTTCAGAAATTACAACAATGTTGACCGCCAGTTGATGTGTTTTAAAATTGATCAACGTTTAAATTCCATCGATTCTTCCAGTCTTTCTTCTGATGAATTGGTTGATATTTACTACAATAAGCTTAGGTCAATTTTTGACCATTATTGTCCTGAGGCAGTAAAAACAATCACTGTACATGATGATTCTCCGTGCTATGGTCCATCCATTAATTCATTGCGTAGACAGCGTAGAAGGGCAGAACGTGAGTGGCGCTTGCAGCGGACCGATCAACAATGGATGGGAATACAAATGAGATTAGGAGTGCTGACTAGTGTTGAACACTGGCAGTACTGGTAGATGATACAAGCCACCACTTAAAAGCCCGGGCAAATTCAAAATAACACAGAATCACAAAAGTGACGCCAAGTGGTATGATCCCTAGCTCCCAAGCGTCATCAAAGTGACGCCCCGCGGTTAACGGGTTAAAGATGATGCAGGATTGAGCTGGACATTGTTAAAAATTGAAGGGTTATCCAGCAGAAAACTGTCAGGTTGGCTGATGTAACAAATGAGTTTTTGATGGATTAAAAACAACATTACTTTTACCCCAGTCAGCGATATAAGTCAAGTCAGACATTTGGTGTACCATAGCCTCATCCCTTGTTTGTTGATGAAACTGCCGAGATGGATGCTGCAGGAAGCAAACAGAAAGGTAAAGGGTGGAATCATCAGCATTAGATGTACAGCTTAGAAGGTAATTGATGAAAAAAATTAAAGACAGCTGGTGATAGGACAGAGTCCCGAGGAACACCACTACTGATAGCTCTAGGAGAAAAACAGTGGCCGTATACAACCGCAGCTATAGAACGACCAGAAAGGAAGCTTGAGATGAAGGCACAGACAAAAGAATAGAAGCCATAAGAGGGCAGTTTGGAAATTAAAGATTTATGCCAGACTCAACTAAAAGTCTTTGACATGTCAAGTGAAATGGCAAAGCTTTCGCCAAAATCCTGATATGATTGGATAACACTAGAGCTTGATGGAGCAGGAGCAGGGTATGTCTGTCAGCAGCCTATCTAGTATGAGCTAGAACCTTTAAAAGGCTCACAACCTTCAGGCAAGAAGCTTTTATCTGCTTTAAATGTAGGATCCAAATAAGACAGGGGTCACAGATGAGGCCTAAAAACCTCACTTCCATACCAGCAATCCTTTGGCCATTTAAAAACAAATCTGGGTCACAATGGGCCTCATGTAACTGGCAGAAGTGCACTGGAATGGTCTCAGATGAGGAAAATCTAAAAGCCATGTTTCGGGGCCCTGACAGCAGAATGATTTATTGCAAGTTGCAGCCAGCACTCTGCCACCAACATACTGGATGCAGCAAAGGAGACAGAGACATCATCCACAAAGAGGAAGCTCTTCACTCCATCTTCTCCACAATGCCAGTAACCCTTTTGACAGTTAGGGTAGCAGTGCAAAACACACCCCCTCGATGCTGGACAACGCAAGCTGCATCGAACAAAATCGCCCTTGATTGAGAGAAGAAACATCATAAATTAGCACATATTTTATATTCACCAAACATTTTTATCAACACCATAAGCAAGCACAACTATCTGAGATTATGAGAATAAAAAGTCAGGCAGAAGAAGGCATAAATAAAGGCAGGGGAAAATATAATTTAGCCAAATACCGCTCCCACACTGCAGCACGACCGTAAGGTAATTTCCTGTTGTGGTACATAAAACT
The DNA here is from genome assembly GCF_032717465.1 of Coenobita brevimanus. Lineage (NCBI taxonomy): Eukaryota > Metazoa > Arthropoda > Malacostraca > Decapoda > Coenobitidae > Coenobita > Coenobita brevimanus. Next base: position 2,924,038 of record NW_027644770.1, on the reverse strand, counting down.
GATCTGAACTGTCCTATAGTAAATGTTTATATATCAGAATGTAGCTGATGAAATTTCCTAAAACTCCCTATCAGTAACAATTACCATGAAACGTATATTTCTATGAGCAAACGAGAGAGAAGAAGGAAAGCAGAAACATCATAAATTAGTACATAATCTATATTCGCTGAACTTTTTTATCAACACCATAGGCAAGCATAAATATTCGAGATTACTTGAATAAAAAAGCAGGCAGACACAGGCTTAGATAAAGGCAGGGGAAAACATGATTTAGCAACAACTTTGGCCGCACAAAACACCACTCCCGCACTGCAGCGCAATCATAAGATAATTTCCTATAGTGGTACGTAAAACCCACCCAAACTGCCCAACAGTAAATACAGTAATCCCGCATATTTCGCGGTAGTTACGTTCTTGTAACTCCCGCGAAAAGTCAATTCCGCGAATACTCTATTAACAATTGAAAACTTGCACTTGTGTCCACCATGCTGTCCATCACACAGTCCATGTCCATACTGATTGCGAGACAATTCGCCGTCAGACAATTCCCCGTCAAAACATGGACGATTCCCCTTCAGAACAATTCGCACCCTGGACGATTCCCCGCCATTCTATAAATATACTAATCAATACTTTCATCAATATACTTATCATTAATTAATCAATACTTTAATAACTATATTTCAGGGGGATCCAGCAAAGTCTATGTTCAGTAGCGTAGGTTCTGGATATTATTTATTAGTTGCACCTTTAGTCAATAATTAACTTGTTTCTTCCTCGCTGTAGTCGCCTTTGAATTATATTCTAGCGTCACCCATAGCTATCTTCATTAATGAAGGCGAATTGTTTTGTGTTTGTTGTGACTGCGAATTGTCCCGAAACCTCCATACTCATCCCGAAATACCTTCTTACAAGATTGAAAGCACATACTCCATTATGAAGGAAAAACGTAAACACCGTACTGTAATACACAATTATCAACAAAACAGTACAAAATAAAAAGATGCATTAACTGGTGATAGCAAACACTCGCACGGTCGTTTCTTAGCTTGTCCAGTAACACAATTTTCTCTGCTAAGGTCATAACTTGATCGTTTTGTCACTTTGGAGTTCTTACTAATTGTATTACAGTATTAGCCTTTGGTGAGGCTGGCTTACGTCCTGGGGCCATGTGGAAAGCAAGTGGGAGGCAAGAGGCTCATATCATAATGTGGTTACAACCACAACAGCCACTTAAGGCAGTCAGGCGCGGACTGAAGACTGCGGGGCAGAGAGCAGTGTTGCCATATCCAAACAACGAAATTATGCTAGGGCAATGAAAAAATTATGCTCGATTGAGCATATTTGTTCCAAGTAAAAAATGAATTATGCTAACTTCAAGCTAAATGATAAAATTCTATACATATTCGTGCAACATATTAATTATGTATTGTTTACTATGAAAATATTAAAATGAACCTACATACAGTAAGAGGATAAATATCGGTATCTACCCATACTGCTTTTTCCCATGAAACTTACGTTTTTCTGATGGATTTTGATGTGATTCGTTCGATTTTGAGCATCATTTCCGTCGGAAATAACCAGATTTTGAGATATGACCCCCCCCTTCCCCCTGAAATAATGAGGGATCTTTGGGGAATCGGAGGTTATAGGGAGGGGGGGAAACACAGAAAATGGTCATTTCCGACTGAAATGAAGCTGAAAATCGAATGAATCATACCAAAATCCATCGGAAAAACCTAGGTTTCATGGGTAAAGTACAAAGCTCAAACTTATCCTAACCAAACCAAACCAAACCGAACCTAACCTAAAACCTAACCTAACCTAACCTAACCTAATCCAACCTAACCTAACCTAACCTAATCCAACCCAACCAAGCCCAAACTGAAAGTAACCAACTATTCAAACATCTTCTTACCTTATTCGTCTCTCTCTCTCTCTCTCTGATTTGTAGCTTTTATAAAATTATTCTAAAAATATTCCATTCCATTCTAAATTATGCTAGAATGATTCTAAAACTTCTAATATGCTAAAAAATATTCCAGACTCGAAAATTTGATCAAAATTATGCTAAAAGAATAAAATTATGCTAGATATGGTAACACTGGCAGAGGGGCCACGGGAAAGGGACAGAGGGTGGCGTGAGTTTACCGCGCTACAATTGGAAGCTGCGGGAATTTCATTTTTTTTTTTTTTTTCTGTATATTCAAGGATATTTTTGTTGAACTTATTAATGCTAAGAAAATCCGCGAGAGGGCAAAACCGTAGACAAAAAATCCGCAAAAAATGCGGGATTACTGTATTTATATACCAAAACACCACTAATGAAATTTCCTAAAACTTTTTCTCAGTAACAAATTACCATAAAACTTATATTTCTATGAGAAAACACAAAGGAAATAAAAAACACCGTAAATCAGCGCATAATGTATGTTCACCAAATGTTTTTATCAACACCATAAGCAAGCACAACTATTAGAGATTACGAAGATAATAAAATCACGGAAAAAGAAGCAAAACCAATGGTGTGGGGACAAAATGTTTAAGAAGTACAGCGAGCATGGAAACAGGTGGGGGTTCTCCCAGCATTCAGCCAAGGCCAAGCCGACCCACATCCTGAGTACTTGCCCGTGGTTGGATGCAGCCTGCGTCGTCCAATAACAAGAGAGTTAACTGCAACACCAAATAATGCTACACTCAAAACACTCCTCTGTGGCACATCCTACTCTTGAGAGTACAGGGGAGAGTTCAAATCCCACACACACACACACACGAACAGCCGGAGAGAGAGGACGTCCCAGGCATCGCTCCTGACCTTGAGTAGTTTCAGGAATTTTGTCTGTCCTGTCTCCTAGGGTCTTTCTTTAAATTTAAAATAATGAAAGTTGGTAGACTACCAAAAATGTAAAGATTTGTTGGCAATAGTATACATGAATGTTTGTGGCTTATTGGTAACAGCTGTTCAGGTACTTGATCGGTACGTTAAAGATGGCCGAAAATGTAAACAATGAGGGAATGGAATTTCAAGGATTTGATGCTAATACTAATGTCATGGACCTAGTGAAAACATTAATTATGAGGATTAGTGAACTCGAAAAAAAAGTAGAGAATCTAGTGATAAAGGATGTGTCAGGAAATACGGAAACCACCATACAGAGTCTAATCCAGTCCAACGAAACAGCCAATGAAGAGATAAAGAATTTGAAGCGGGAAAATGTTGAACTGAGGAGGAAACTTGAAGAGAGTACCAATAAAACGGAGAAGGTGAGTAATGTACTAGAAGAACACAAGGCAAAGTGGGCACACGTAGAGGAAGAACAGAAAGAAGTGGTCAGCTTAAGAGAGATCATCCAGGAAGAAAGGGAAATGAACAAGAAAGAAATGGAAGAAAATGTAGTGAAAATACTGAAGAAAAAAGAGAAAATAGTGAGAGAAACTGTAGAAAGGAACAGATGTGTGGTAGTATTTGGAAACAGGGAAGAGGAAGAAAAGGTTAGGTTCGCAAGACTCGAGAGAGACACGAACATGGTGAGAGGAATATTAGGCAAGATTGACCCCGAAGGAAACAAGTGGGTAAAAGAAATTGAGGAAGTAAGGAGGATAGGGCCTTATAAGAAAGGGGAAACAAGACCAATGAGAGTCAAGTTTACATCAGAAAGTGTAATAAATGAGATACTTAAAGTGACCTGGAAATTAAGCAAAGAGGCGGGGATGGAAAATATTATAATAAGAAAAGATCTGAATGAAGAAGAAAGAGAAGCTTTAAAATCATTAAAGGAAGAAGTAAAGGAAAAAAAATGATAAGAGGACAGAGGAAGAACGTAATACTTTTTTTTGGAGAGTATTGGATATGAAAGTAAGGAAATGGTATTTAAGGAAATAGAAGTGAAGGAAACTAGGGGGGGATGGTTGTGAAAGATCAGAAGTTGAGGAAGTGGTACGGACAGAGAGTAGGAGAGAAGAGGGTATTAATAATGTCAAAAATAATTTGAAGGTGATATATACTAATGTTGATGGTTTCATATCGACAAGGATCGAAATTAATGATTTCTTGAGAGAACATGAACCTGATGTCATGTGCTTTGTAGAGACCAAATTAAGAGAAGATATTGATGTTCATTTGGGAGATGGTAAATACAAACTGTGGAGAAAAGACAGAAAAGAAAAAAAGGGAGGAGGAGTGATGATAGCAGTGAAGAACAACATAAATGTAGATACTGTGGAAATGGGAGAAGGCAGGGCTGAAGTGATATATATGAAATTAGAAACTGGAGAGAATGTTAAGAGAGATATGGCGGTAGTGTATGTTCCCAAAGACGAGAGCATGGAAGGATGACGAATACCATGAGATGTTGTCAGATATGGCTAGCTACTTCTGCAAAAAATAATTGAGAAAAGCAATAATATAATTTTGGTGGGTGACTTTAATTGTAAAGAGGTGAACTGGGAGGAATGGTACTCGGGAGGCGGTGAGGATTCGTGGGGTACTATGTTATTAAATATAATAATGAATAATGTGATGACGCAGTGGGTCAAAGAAGAGACACGGTTTCGAGGTGAGGACACACCAGCAAGGTTAGATTTACTATTCACCAAAGAACCTGATGTAATAGAATCATTGGAATATCTCTGTCCTTTGGGAAAAAGTGATCACGTGGTCATTGAGTTCCAGATGTTAATAGGAAACGTCGAGCCAAGAGACGAGCTTCATAGACAGGGAAGATACAACTTTGGCAAAGCAAATTTTACAGGATTGAGAAACTTTTTGAAAATGCGGATTGGAGAAAATTCAGAGAAACAAGAGAGATACAGAGGAAGTGGGATATCTTTCTAGACCTCTATAATTTGGGAGTGGAAAAATTTGTACCAAGAGTAAGAGGGAAAGAAAACAGGAAAAAGGAGTGGTTTAATAGAAGGTGTATGATAGCCAAAAAAGAGAGAGATAAGGCGTGGAACAATTGGAGAAAGAGAGGTAAAGACAGAACAAAGGAAGAATATAAAAGAACAAGAAACGAATACACAAGAATACGTAGGGAAGAAGAAAGGAATTTTGAAAAAGGTATAATTGACAAATGCAAGGATGAACCCAAACTGTTTTATAGATTTGTTAATGGCAAACTGAAACAAAAGGAAGGAATCACCAAGCTGAAAGTAGATGGAGAGGTCTTTAATGATGCGGCAATGCAAGCAGAAATAATGAACAAACGTTTCCAGTCAGTTTTCACTAAAGAAAAGGAGCTTGTGGAAGGGGAGGGAGTGATTAGAAATGTTCCGGTGATGAAAGATATAAAAGTGGAGGTGCAGGAAGTGTATAAATTACTGGAAACTCAAGATGTAAGGAAAGCCCCAGGACCTGATGGAATTTCTAATTGGGTACTGAAGGAATGCAGAGAACAACTGGCGGATAAAATTCACAGTTTAATTGTATGCTCACTGGAAGAGGGGAAAGTGCCAAAAGAATGGAAGAGGGCAAATGTGGTACCAATTTACAAGGGAGGAAACAGGGAAGAACCCCTGAATTATAGACCAGTGTCTCTAACCAGCATGGTCGCAAAATTGTGTGAGAGAATCCTGAAAGACAGATGGATAAAATATCTGGAAGAGATGAATATTTTGGCTGAATGTCAGTTTGGATTCAGAAGTGGAAGGTCATGTGTTTCAAACTTGTTGAGCTTTTACTCAAGAGCGATTGATGTGGTACAGGAGAGAGATGGTTGGGTGGATTGTGTGTACTTAGACTTAGAGAAGGCCTTTGACAAGGTACCTCATAAAAGACTAATGTGGAAACTAGAATATATAGGAGGACTAAAGGGGAAACTTCTGGAATGGATGAGAGACTTTTTGAGAGACAGACAAATGAGGACAGTAATAAAGGAAAAGATGTCTGGATGGAGGGAAGTAACAAGTGGAGTCCCTCAAGGCTCAGTGTTGGCGCCAGTAATGTTCCTGATTTATGTAAATGATATGGTAGATGGAGTGAACAGTTATGCGAGTCTGTTTGCTGATGATGTAAAGATCTTGAGGAAGATAGAGGTTGAGGAGGATTGTAAAATACTGCAGGAGGATTTGCATAGGATACACAATTGGAGCCGGACGTGGGAAATGAAATTTAATGTAAAGAAATGTAAAATATTGGAAATGGGTAAAAGTACCAGGAGACCATCACTGAATTATTTTTTGGGTAATGAATTAATCACAAAAAGGAGAGAAGAGAAAGATTTGGGAGTGCTGGTCCAAGATAGTTTGTCACCAGAAAAGCACATTAACAAGATAGTTGGAGAGACTTATAAGCTCTTGACTAACATAAGAGTAGCATTTCATTATATGGATGAGGAAATGATGAAAAAATTGATAGTGGCCATGATCCGCCCCAGGTTAGAATATGCAGCGGTAGTGTGGTCCCCACACAAAAGAAAGATATAAACAAGATTGAGAGAATACAAAGAACAGCAACCAAGATGGTCCCCAGTCTGACAGACCTGTCATACAGAGAGAGGCTGGAAAAACTGGATTTGCCTTCGTTAGAGGAAAGGAGAAAGAGGGGAGACATGATTGCGGTGTTCAGGACCATGGTGGGAGTAGATAAAATTGACAAAGAAGATCTGTTTGTATGGGATAAGAGAGCAACAAGAGGACATGGAATGAAATTGAAAAAGTCAAGCTGCTTGAAGGATATCAAGAAATATAGCTTTCCTTACAGAAGTATAGACTTATGGAATAGCCTGGACAAAGAGATCGTCCAGTCTAAAAACATAAACGAGTTTAAAGTTAAATTCGACTTATTGAGAAACAGCGACGGAAACCCATGAGCATAGTACATTCCGTGTATATCACAATTAGGTATATTCTTAAATATTTGGAATGACTTAGACAAAGAGGTGGTGCATGAGAAAAACATTCATGTGTGTAAAGGTAGACTTGATAAATGTGGATATGGAGACAGGACAACACGAGCATTGCTCAATTCATGTATACTACAAATAGGTAAATACAAATAGGTAAATACACACACAGGAAACTTCCTGTCAAAGAGGAAGTTCTGAATAAAAGTGGGTAAGCAACCCCAAAGACCATAAAAATGGAGACTGGTTGGTCACCTCCTGTAGCTTGCTTGGAACAGGAAGTGTGCCCCATGCATGCTGCCAGGAGGTAGGGACTGCAGCCTTAATCAATGGGAAGTAATCTCTGTTGGTGACAGGTCTAACAGAGACATCAAGAATCACTGCTGCCCTTGCTGCCTCACTTGCTCAATCATTTCCCTGCGGTCCTATGTGGGCTGCCACACAGCATGGTGGCACACGAGGTGGAACTTTCCTCAAATTTTCAACACTAAAGGGTGAGGAGAGTTGAAATGCTTAACGGCAGACAAGGCAGCCCTGCACTCACTAAAAATCATAAAACTAATTGCATCAAAGGTGAGGATATGCTGGAGAGCCAACAGAATTGCTGACAGCTTCACAGTAAAAATTAAGGCAGAGGAGGGTAGGGTGCCACTCTGGCTAAAATTACGGAAGACAACCTCAAATCCAATGCCAGCCGTCAGTAAACATGGACAGACCCAGCATGAGGGCAAAATGAACTAAAAGCTGGGTGTGGATCACCACATCTGATGTTACAGACTTTGAAGCCACGATATACCAGCAAAATCTGACTTATAGTAACACCCAGAGTGGAACAACAGATGTCTCCACATCAAAGACCAGAGTGAGTGGCAGACAGATCAGTCATGACTTCCTCTGTCTGATAACTAAAGGGGCAAGGAAATTGCGTATGGAAGTCGTGCAAAGTGTGCTATGCAGAACTAAAAACAGCGTTGTTACGTATTTTGAATTAGCTGCGCTTGGCGCGCTACCCACAATGCTCAGCTGTTTTGTGTTGAGGGTCAGATTCGAAAGCTAGAGAATAAACACCGCTGTCTCACTCCACCCATCTCTTGTTTGACTACCCTGCCTCATCAGTATATCTTCACGGCAAACGACATAATACACAAGAACACGAAACATGGTGGCAGCTGATGGAAGTGGAGCTGAGAAGAGAATGCGGTCTGCAGTATAAGCCATTTGAGTGATATGACCTGCTGCTACTCCTGGCAAAATTTTGAAGTGCATGTTAGCCTGCTGGGGAACCTGCACATTCTTCCTGCTTGTGAGTGAACTGATCCCCTACAATCTACTGATGTTCCTGCCTACAGCCTATGAGTGGACGGATCTCCTTTGACCTGCAACCTATTGATAAGTTCCTGTAACCTACTAGCCTCACCCACCAAGATGAGTACAGACACTGACAGTGAGCGCCGTTATGCTGGTGTCAGAGCCCCTCAGCCCTTCTGTATGGAGACAAATGTTGCAGAAAACTGGAAGCTTTTCAAACAGACATGGAACATGTATGCTCTTCTCTCAAGACTACACACTGAAGAACCCAACATCCAGGTAGCTACGTTCCTACAGTATTTAGCAGATGATGCCCTCAAAGTATACAATGGTTTTCAGTTTGAAGGTAATGAAGCTGATAGGACAGTGCAAGATATAATTCGTTTTTGTTTTTAAAGGCTCCAACATGCTTGCATGTGTCGGCCTTGGTCACCTAATGGCGGCTTTCCACGCTGCACGATCCATTGCAGCCTCCCTGTTCAGTCTCTTAACCCTAAGGTCACACTTAATGACCTCGTCCCATGTCTTTCTCGGTCTACCCCTCATAACCCCACCCCCAATATTAACACTTCTCACCTTCCTCACCCAATTATCATCCCCCATCCTCTCCACATGTCCAAACCACCTCAATCTACCTCTCCTCATCACAACACCAATACTCCAGTCCCATCCTACCTCTCAACTCTTCCATTGTAAACCCAGCCCCTCCAGGCCTTGGATGCAGGGACACACTGCACATCCACCTAATTATTGTCATATCTGTATGTCTGAGCAGGCGAATATCTTCCTCCTTCCTGCCCAGGTCTCACTGCCATACAGCATTACACTCCTAACACATGCTGCATACAAAGACCCCTTAGCACGTAGGGAGAGCCCTCTCAATGTCAGGAGGGGCAAGAGCTCCCTGAACTTCTTCCAACCACTTCTCACCCTAGCCACAGAGCTAGCTCCAGCCCCACCTCCAGCACACAACATGTCTCCCAAATAACAAAACTCTTCCACACACTCAAGAGATTCACCAGCAAGTTCAATCCTTTCACGTCTGACAATCTCCACCTGCTCACCCCGGCACGCCGTACACATAAAATCAGCATTATCTCGCAGTCTACCTCTGATACCACTACATCTCTTATGCACCCATTTATCACACACACCGCACAAGATGGAATTACTTCCCACGCCCTTGTGGCAAACTGCACATGGCCACTCTCCCTCATCTTTGACAGTACCGCCACCAACCCTAGATATCATCACTTTTGTTTTATCTGCATTTACCCTTAAACCCTTTTGCCCCATACCATCTCTCCACGTCCTAAACCCTTCCTCCGCCTCCCTTTCATTCTCTGCAATCAACACCAAATCATCAGCATACAACAACTCCCACGGGAGTCCGTTTCTAAAGTCACGTGAAAGGGCTTCCAGTACCATGATAAACAACATGGGACTCAAGACTGACCCCTGATGCACACCAACATTCACGGAAAACTCATCACTCAAATCTCCATTCACTCTCACCTGGGTGTGAGCACCCACATACATGGCCATAACCACCCTAACCAGCCACTCCTCCAAGCCAAGCTTTCTCATTGCCCACCACCACCTCTCTAGGGACTCTGTCAAAGGCCTTTTCCAAATCAACAAAAACAAAATAAAAATACCTTCTCCTACCAATATATTTTTCCTGAAGCTGTCGAACAATGAATATGGCATCAGTGGTCCCCCTACCTGGCATAAACCCAAACTGCATCTCATCAATATTCACTCTTTCTCTAATCATATCTTCTAAAACTCTCTTCATTACCTTCATTATCTGATCTAAAAGCTTTATACCTCTATAATTTCCTCTTTCCAGGGCATCACCCTTCCCTTTATACACATTTACAGTTACACTCTTCAGCCAATCATCTGGGACAACACACTCATAAATAATCCTATTTATCAGGTCAGTGACTAAACTCCCCCCTATATCGCCTGAGACCTTCAACATTTCGGCAGTCAACCCAGACACACCTGCTGCCTTCCCCACCCTCATCCTGCCTATTGCCTCACTCACAGTAGCAGTATCAATCAAAGGCCAAGGGCCAGACACTGGATCTGCTGGCTCCAAACCTTCCCTGTCCCAGTCAAACTCCTCATTCAACAACCGGTTATAATGCTCCCTCCATGCATCTTTTATATCCTCACTGTTCACCACTACCCTTCCTTCATCATTCTTCACACACTGCTCACCTATGATATCCCGATTATCCCTCTTCACTTGACCTGCCACCCTAAATATATTTTTCCTTTCCCCATGATTTAGGTTATCAAGTAATTGTCTCTGTGACTCAGACTTTGCCCTGTATACCTCTCTTCTAGCCCTATGCTTGGCAGCCAAATATTCCTCTTTGCTACCACCCTTCTTCCATTCCCGGAAAAGCCTTCTTTTCTCCTTAATTGCAGCTTCTACACCCTCATCCCACCACCAAGTTACTTTATGTCTTGGTGGTCCTCTTGTCCAGCCGCATGTTACATCAGTAACTCTCAAGAAATTGTTCTTGAGGGCTCTGTACTGTTCAAATCAACAAATTTGATGAGTTTGCCATTGGTGAAATTAATGTTACTTATGAGAGATTCATATTTAATACAAGGAACCAGCAAGAAGGGGAACCCTTTGATAAATTTTACTCAGATTTGCAAACTCTTGTAAAGACTTGTGATTACTGTGACACATGTAAAGCTTCCCTAATGAAAGACAGAATTGTGTTAGGCATTCATGACTCCAGTGTTCGTACTGAGCTACTTAAAACAAGAAATTTGACTTTAGAGAAGTGTATTGATACCTGCAAAGCTGCAGAGAGTGCCATCTCACAGACCCGAGTGTTGAATCCTGTCCCTGAAACTGTGAACAAGGTCAGATCTAGGACAGACAGTTGTGCCCAAGCACACAGTTCCAACAGTGTAGCTAGGAAATGTAAGTTTTGTGGTCTTTCACATGTGTTTGCAAGAAATAAATGTCCAGCTGTAGGGAAAGTATGCCTGAAGTGTGGGGAAAGAGACCATTTTCCAAGTATGTGTCGTGTTAAAGCCTCTGTCAATGCCACTGTAAAATCCTCGAACTTCAAAAAGAAAGCTGTACATCAGGTTGCTGAGAGTGAACCAGATGCCCAGCCCCATGAGGCGTCCAGTTCGGATGAAGAGTGGGTTAACACATTACATTACATGCCTGTAAACTCTGTAAAATCTCCCAAGAAAGATGTTAAGTGTTGCATGTTAACTGATGATAATGAGGTAATTTTTCAGATCGACACTGGCTCATCAGTTAATGCCCTACCACTACAATATGCAAAAAATGTACAGAAGACTAAGAGAATCCTTACTACCTGGAATAACTCTGTTCAGACTCCTGTGGGTGTGTGCAGGGGAAGCATTAAAAATCCCAAAAATGGTAAGAAATATTCTGTGGAGTTTGTGGTGTTTGAAGGAAATTTAGTCCCTCTCTTAGGTCTTGGGGCTAGCAAACAGATGGATCTGATAACTGTTAATGAAGATGTATTTGAACGTGTGGATAATGTGAAAGTGAGTGAGTCTGACTGTAATAGTGACATGTTGAGTAATACCGGCACTGATGGTTTAGGTACTCTGCCAGGTCTACAGTCATTGTCAGTAGACCCCCAGGTGAAGCCAACCATCATGCCTGATAGAAGGGTCCCTGTTGCACTTAGACCAAAGCTGAAAACTGAACTTAATAGACTACAGAACTTAGGTGTCATTGTGCCAGTTAGCGAGCCGACTGAATGGGTGAGCCAGATTGTGGTTGTACCAAAGAAGAATGGTGACATCAGAATTTGTATAGACCCTCGTGAACTCAACAAAGCACTGCTCCGAGAGCGTTATACTCTTCCTGTGCTTGAGGATACATTGCATGAGTTGAGCCAGTCAAAAGTCTTCTCTAAAGCAGATCTTGCTTCTGGTTACTGGCACATCAAAATTGATGAAAAATCTAGGTACCTAACCACTTTTCAAACGTGTTTTGGGAGATACCGCTGGGTTAGACTACCCTTTGGTTTATCAGTGTCATCAGAAATCTTTTAGAAAAGACTACTTGAAACTTTACAAGGTGTACCTGGTGTAATTTGCATAGCTGATGATGTGATAATTCATGGGAAATCTCTGGAAGAGCATGACGCCAACTTGAAGCAGTTCTTTGAGAGGTGTCAGAGAATGAATATAAAACTGAATGAAGACAAGCTCACTCTGAGAACTGACAATGTAAAATTTATGGGTCACTGTATTACAAAAGATGGCCTGGTAACTGATCCTGACAAAATCCGAGCCATATGTGAGTATCCAGCACCTACTAATGTTGTGGAGCTAAGGCGTTTTCTAGGTATGGTCAATTATCTTGCTAGGTTTCTGCCCAACTCAGCATCTGTTTTGTACCCCTTGCATAATCTTGTAAAGAAGGATGTTTCTTGGGTTTGGTCAGCAAGCCAACAAGAAGCATTCAACCGAATTAAGTGTATGATCACCAATAGCCCTGTGCTCACATTTTACAACCCCTGTGATGAGCTTACCCTAGAAAACGATGCTAGTGAATATGGTCTGGGTTCAGCATTAATGCAAAATGGGAAGCCTGTAGCCTTTGCCAGTCACTCCTTATCTAACTCTGAAAGAAATTATGCTCAAATGTTAGCTGTTGTATACGGATTAGAGAAATTTCATCACTACACATGTGGGAGATCGGTCAGGGTCCTCACAGATCACAGACCTCTTGTGTTCATGGCAAACAAGCTACTATCTCGTGCCCCATGACGACTCCAGGCGATGCTCCTTCGCGCTCAAAACTACCAGTATCAACTATTTTACCAACCTAGCAAAGAAATCCCCATTGCTGATGCTCTTTCACGTGCTCCCTTGCCTGACACAGGAGATGACTCTTTCTCAGTTAACAGTCTAGCCTACTCCCGGTTCAGGGAATCTCGCCTTCAAGAAATATGGCATGCCACAGAAAAGGACCCAACGTTAAGACTGCTCAAGGATGTCATCGTTCAAGGGTGGCCTGATGAGAAAGGTCACCTTCCAGACTGCCTAACCCCATATTACAGTTATCGAGAGGAGATGTCTGCACAAGATGGTGTTATTCTTAGAGGAGAGAGGGTGGTAATCCCTAGCTCTATGCGATATGAGATGATGGAGAAGGTGCACGCTGGCCACTCGGGTATAAACTCCTGCCTACGACGTGCAAGGGAGTTAATCTACTGGCCTAGGATGTCTTCGGAAATTCCTCAGTTTGTGGAGTCCTGTGACGTCTGTTCCTCCTATTCACTTAAGCAATCCCCTGAGCCCCTGTATCAACATGAACTTCCAGAACGTCCCTGGGAAAAAGTGGCAACTGACTTGTTCACCATCCAAAACCGAAACTATCTGGTAACTGTTGATTACTTTAGTCAGTTCACTGAAGTTGACTACCTTCCACAGATACTTCAGAAGCCATCGTCACAAAACTTAAGCACCACTTTGCTCGACATGGCATACCTGACGTTGTGATCAGTGATAATGGTCCACAGTTTTCCTCTCCTCAGTTTCAGTCATTTGCAAAGAAGTGGAAATTTTGCCATGAAACTTCTAGTCCTGGAAACCCCAAGTCCAATGGTGCAGCTGAAGCCACTGCAAAATCTGTCAAGCTCATGATGAAGAAGTGCCATCGGGCCAAAGAAGACCCCTACCTTTATTTTTATTTATTTTTTTTTTTTTATGCGAGGAAGAAGGAACCAAAGGCCATGAGCCCGCAGTAACAGTTCCCTCCAAGAGAAAAACAAAATACAATATAGAGCCAAATTCAAGATCCGATCATTTTGAGATGCCTGGACACACTGCGTTTGAAAGACTGGAGATCATAGGCAGCAGGAAATACAGACAGAGGGAGACAGTTCCACAGTTGACCTGTTGCATAAATGAAAGACTGGGAGTAACGGTTAATTCTTGCATTAGAGAGTTGGACAGAAAAAGGATGAGAGTCTGCTGCCAGACGGGTGCTACGCGCCCGTCGTAGAGGTGGAGGAATGCAAGCAGACAGTTCAGAGGAGCAGTGACCATTAAAGTAGCGATAGAAAAGAGATAAAGATGCAACAGTGCGGCGAAGAGACAGAGGTTGAAGGGAGTCAGTAAGAGGAGGAGAGTTAATGAGACGAAAAGCCTTTGACTCCACCCTATTGAGAAGAGCTGTATGAGGGGAGCCTCCCCACACATGAGAGTTGTACTCCACACAGGGGCGGATAAAACCCCTGTATAGAGTCAACAATTGCGCAGGGGTAAAGAAAGAGCGGAGTCGGCTTAGCACACCCAATCTCTTGGAAGCAGATTTTACAAGAGATGTAATATGATCTTTCCAAGATAAGTCCCGAGTAAATGAAACCCCAAGCATGTTCAAGGATGATGTAGGATTAAGCTGAATATTATTAAACATTAGTGGGTATACCTGTGGAAGATTTTGTCGGGTTGAAAGGTGTAAGAACTGAGTCTTAGATGCATTAGAGACAACCATATTATTTTTACCCCAGTCAGAGATACGAGCCAGGTCAGACATTAGGTGTGCCATAGCCTCATCCCTTGTTTGTTGAAGTAACTGTTGAGATGGGCGTTGCGGGAACCGAATGGAAAGGTGAAGGGTGGAGTCATCAGCATATGAGTGGATAGGGTTAGATGTACAGCTTAGAAGATCATTGATGAATAAAAGGAAGAGAGTTGGTGATAGGACAGAGCCCTGAGGAACACCACTGTTGATAGATCTAGGAGAAGAACGATGGCCGTCTATAACAGCGGCTATAGAACGACCAGAAAGGAAGCTAGCGATGAAGGCACAGATAGAAGGATAGAAACCGTAGGAGGGCAGTTTGGAAATTAAAGATTTATGCCAGACTCGATCGAAAGCCTTTGAGATGTCAAGTGCAATGGCAAAGCTTTCGCCAAAGTCCCGAAAGGAGGATGACCAGGAGTCAGAAAGGTAGGTGAGAAGATCGCCAGTGGAGCGTCCCTGACGGAACCCATACTGACGATCGGAAAGAAGGTTGTGATAGGAAAGATGCCTTAAAATTTTTCTATTAAGAATTGACTCGAAAACTTTTGAAATACAGGACGTTAAAGCAATTGGACGATAGTTGGAGGGTTGGGAGTGGTCACCCTTCTTTGGGACTGGCTGAATGAGAGCAAACTTCCAGCAAGAAGGAAAGGTACAAGTTGACAGACAAAGACGAAAGAGTTTGCCTAGGCAGGGTGTAAGCACAGAAGCACAGTTCTTGAGAACAACAGGAGGGACCCCATCAGGCCCATATGCCTTGTTAGTACTGAGGCCAGTGATGGCAGAAAATACATCAACTGAAGAAATTTTAATGTCAGCCATGAGGAAGTCAGAGGGGGGAAGTGATGGAGGAACAGCACCGGAATCGTCTAAGGTAGAATTGGAGGAGAAAGTCTGTGCGAAGAGATCTGCTTTATCAGTAGAAGAAATAGCTACAGAACCATCAGAGTAGAAAAGAGGAGGGAAGGATGATGAGGTAAAGTTGTTAGAAAGATTTTTGGCAAGATGCCAGAAGGAGCGGGAAGAATTCGAGTTGGAGAGTTGAGAGCATTTAGTATGGATGAAATTATTTTTAGTAGAGCAAAGAACAGACTTAGCACGATTCCGGGCAGAAACGTAAAGATTATGTGATTCAGGGATGGGTTGGCTCCGGTACCTTTTGTAGGCCCTCTCCTTGTTGCGGACAGCATTAGAACAAGCGTGATTAAACCAAGGCTTTCTTGCGTTAGTCAAAGGATATGAGAAAGGAATGTATGCTTCCATGCCCGAGAGAATAACCTCCGTAATGCGCAAGGCACACTCAGATGGCTCACGGCCATGGAAGCAATAATCATTCCAGGGAAAATCAAAGAAGTACTGCCTGAGGGCCTCCCAGTCTGCAGCTCCAAAATGCCATAGACGACGTTTCTCTGGAGGGTCCACAGGCCGTACCGGAGTGATAGGACAGGTTAAGGTAATAAGGTTGTGATCGGAGGAGCCCAACGGAGAGAAAAGATTAACAGGGTAAGCAGAAGGATTAGTTGTGAGGAAGAGGTCAAGTATGTTGGAGCTCTCTCCAAGGCGGTCAGGTATTGCGCATGCTGAACATGCGCAATACCCCTCAAGAAGGTATGGCAACCAGTCCTGCTCAGCGGCTTATGGGGCGTCGCACCAAGACATTGATCCCTGCTATTAATGCTCGCTTGCAGCCAAATATCATTGCTGGAGAACGGGAATGCATGGAGAAGAAAAGAGCCAGCACTGCAGAACACTACATGCATAGAAGAAGCCTCAAACCCTTGTCCGTTGGAGATACTGTGCGAGTACAACCAATAGACGATCCAAAGAAGGAGTGGAAGGAAGCCACTGCAGAGAAGCAACTTAGTCCCCGAGCTTATGAAGTAACAACGAAGGATGGAGGTACATACAGGAGAAACCGTCAACAGCTGCGATCATCTACACCAGCCAGAACACACGAGAGTTGGCCCAATGATGATAAGACAACACTGGCAGGTGATGCATCCTTAGAACCTGAGACTGTGAGCTGTGGGGACTGTGTCGGATCTCTTTTAGTAAGTGACTATGTAACCCGGTCAGGTAGGAGAGTTAAAGCACCAAGGAGACTGGACTTGTAGGAATAATGTACCGTACAGTGTACCATTTTGCACTGTGATTAATCTTGCCCTTCAAGGAAATAATAATTATTCATTTTTTTTTTTTTTTAATATGTGTGGTCTGTAAGGAATTATTGAGTTCTATACGACACTTTATTTCCAAAGAATGTAAATGGAGTGCAACACCCGACACTTGATATATGTCCAACTGTCTCATGAATACCTAATCTTATCAAGATTGATTATCCTTTATTTATTAAAGGGAAAAGGTGTTTCGTGCTTTGCATGTCAGGATTGATTATGTGTCTTTTACAAAAGGAGGAAGATGTTCTGTATTTTGAATTAGCCGCGCTTGGAGCGCTACCCACAATGCTCAGCTGTTTTATGTTGAGGGTCAGATTAAAAAGCTAGAGAATAAACACCGCTGTCTCACTCCACCCATCTCTTGTTTCACTACCCTGCCTCGCCAGTATATCTTCACGGCAAACGACATAATACACAAGAACACGAAACATGTGTCATATGTTGGTGTTTCAGGAAGCCTCTGGACTCTGCACCAGCACATCGCTATACAGGACTGACGCTGTAGCTCCAGCCTCAATACTCCTGCATCCACAAGCAGGCCTGGGACAAGGGAGGTGCAAAAGGGTCCTGTAGCCAAACAAAGGCCTGTGTGATGTAGTCCAAGGTGCATAACCAGGCAGGGGTAGCTGAAGGAACCTAAGGCAAAGTGCCCGCAAACTGTTACCTCCAAGAAAACAAAATCAAAATAACAAAGACCCAAATTCAAGAACCATTCATTTTGAGATGCCTGGACACACTGCATTTGAAAGACCGGAGGTCATAGCCAGTAGGAAATACAGACAAAGGGAGGCAGTTCCAGAGTTGACCTATTGTATACATGATGAATTGGGGGTAATGGTTAACTCTTACAACAGAGAGTTGGACTGAAAAGTGATGAGAGTTTGTTGCTAGACAGGTACTACGTGCCCGTCATAGTAGATGAGGGATGCAAGCATACAGTTCAGAGGACCAGTGACCATTGAAGTGGCGACAAAAAAGAGAAAAAGATGCAACGGCGTGGTAGAGACAGAGGTTGAAGGGAGCCAGAAAGAGGAGGCGGGTTAACGAAACGAAAAACCTTTGACTCCACCTTGTTGAGATGGAATGTACATGGGGAGTCTCCCCATACGTAAGAGTTGTACTCTACATTGGCGAATAAACCCATGTAAAAGGTTAACAATTGTGCTGGAGTCAAGAAGGTACAGAGTTGGCTTAGCAAATCTAATCTTTTGGAAGCAGATTTTACTATCTATCTATCTACCTATTGCCAGACGCTTCAATCCCGTTTGGGGTGGCCACAAACAAATCACCTCCAAGTCGCCCTGTCCCCCGCCATTTCACTGCCCTGATCCCAACTCACATCCCCCTCTCTCATATACCTCTCCACCCCATCCCTCCATCTCATCCTTGGCCTCCCCCTCCCTCTTCCCCCCTCCACCTCACTCACATACATTCTCTTCGTCAGTCTTTCACCCTCCATCCTCTCCACATGGCCAAACCACCTCAGTGTGTTCCTCATAAGGCTTCCATTCACATCAACATCCACACCACAACTCTCCTTTATATCCTCATTCGTCAGCCTGTCTCTCCATGTGACTCCACAGGCTCCTCTTAAATAACTCATTTCCACCGCTCTCACTCTTGACTTGTGTCCTTCCAACAACGTTCAAGCTTCACTTCCGTACGTTAGGGTTGGTATCACAATACTGTCATGTAGTAACTTTTTCACTTCCATGCTCACTTCCCTGTCTCTTATCCCTGCTTTCAAAGAACCAGCAACCTTTCTTCCCTGCTGTACCCTGTCAAGCACTTCACCCTCCAAATCTCCATCCTCACTTATCACACTACCCAAGTACTTAAACATACTCACATTTTCCAATTCCCCACCATTCAACCTCGCTGTACATTCACTGACTTCACCTCTCTCAAAAACCATCACTTTACTCTTCCCTACTTTCACCTTTAGATTCCGTTTCTTACACACTCTCCCAAACTCATCCACCAAGCCTTGCAGCTTCCCTTCGTCTTCACTCAACAACACAGTATCTTCTGCAAAACAACAGTACAGGGAGTTTCCAAACACAATCCTCTCTCACCAGGGCCACTCCAACATCCACTACCCTACCTTGTACCTCTTTTATTACCCCATCCATGTACAGATTGAACGACCATGGAGACATGACACATCCCTGTTTCAACCCAACTTTCAAAGAGAAAAATTCACTTAGTTCACCATCCACACGCACTGCAGCCTTCGCACCATCATACATACTCTTTACAGCATTCAACAACTTCCCATCTACTCCATATATTCTTAACACTTTCCACAATCCTTGCCTATCCACACTGTCATATGCTTTCTCCAAATCCATAAAAGCCACATACAATTTCTTTCCCTTCTCTAGAAACTTTTCCACTAAAGATCTAAGAATGAATATCTGATCTACACAACCTCTTCCCTTCCTAAAGCCTCCCTGTTCTTCTCCAACTAATTTCTCCGTTCTTTCTCTAACTCTGTCAATAAGTATCCTACCATACACTTTTCCTATTATACTAAGAAGACAAATGCCCATATGATTACCACACACTTCTTTTTCCCGTTTTCCTTTGTACAAGGGAATAATTATACCAAACTTCCAATCCTCCGGGACTCTACCTTCCTCCCAGGCCAATCTGCACATCTTCCACATCAATTCTACTACTATCTCTACCCCATGCTTCAGCATTTCACCACACACTCCATCAATTCCTGGGGCTTTCCCCAATCTAACTTTCTTCATTGCTTCCACAACTTCTACCATACTGATTTCTTCCTGTCTTCTCACCTCCCTCCTTCTCCCAGCCATTCCCCAGCCACTTATACTCGCATTACTTCCATCCTCTATGTTCAACAATTCCTTAAAGTGTTCAAGACAGCTGGTGATATGACAGAGTCCCGAGGAACACCACTATTCATAGCTCTAGGAGAAAAACAGTGGCCGTATACAACTGTAGCTATAGAACGACCAGAAAGGAAGCTTGAGATGAAGGCACAGATAGAAGAATAGAAGCCATAAGAGGGCAGTTTGGAAATTAAAGATTTATGCCAGACTCAACTAAAAGTCTTTGACATGTCAAGTGAAATGGCAAAGCTTTCGCCAAAATCCTGAAAGGATTGGATAACACTAGAGCTTGATGGAGCAGGAGCAAGGTATGTCTGTCAGCAGCCTACCTAGTATGAGCTAGAACCTTTAAAAGGCTCACAACCTTCAGGCAAGAAGCTTTTATCTGCTTTAAATGTGGGATCCAAATAAGACAGGGGTCACAGATGAGGCCTAAAAACCTCACTTCCATATCAGCAATCCTTTGGCCATTTAAAAACAAATCTGGGTCACGATGGGCCCCATGTAATTGGCAGAAGTGCACTGGAATGGTCTCAGATGAGGAAAATCTAAAAGCCATGTTTCGGTGCCCTGGTAACAGAATGATTTATTGCAAGTTGCAGCCAGCACTCTGCCACCAATATACTGGATGCAGCAAAGGAGACAGAGACATCATCCACAAAGAGGAAGCTTTTCACTCCATCTTCTCCACAATGTCATTAACCCTTTTGACAATTAGGGTAGTGGTGCAAAACACACCCCCTCGATGCTGGACAACGCAAGCTGCATCGAACAAAATCGCCCCTTGATTGAGAGAAGAAACATCATAAATTAGCACATATTTTATATTCACCAAACATTTTTATCAACACCATAAGCAAGCACAACTATCTGAGATTATGTGAATAAAAAGTCAGGCAGAAGAAGGCATAAATAAAGGCAGGGGAAAATATAATTTAGCCAAATACCGCTCCCACACTGCAGCACGACCGTAAGGTAATTTCCTGTTGTGGTACATAAAACTGATCTGAACTGTCCTATAGTAAATGTTTATATATCAGAATGTAGCTGATGAAATTTCCTAAAACTCCTTATCAGTAACAATTACCATGAAACGTATATTTCTATGAGCAAACGAGAGAGAAGAAGGAAAGCAGAAACATCATAAATTAGTACATAATCTATATTCGCTGAACTTTTTTATCAACACCATAGGCAAGTATAAATATTCGAGATTACGTGAATAAAAAAGCAGGCAGACACAGGCTTAGATAAAGGCAGGGGAAAACATAATTTAGCAACAACTTTGGCCGCACAAAACACCACTCCCGCACTGCAGCGCGATCATAAGATAATTTCCCGTAGCAGTACGTCAAAACCCACCCAAACTGTCCAACAGTAAATGTTTATATACCAAAATGCCACTAATGAAATTTTCTAAAAATTTTTCTCAGTAACAATTACCATAAAACTTATATTTCTATGAGAAAACACAAAGGAAATAAAAAACATCATAAATCAGCGCATAATGTATGTTCGCCAAATGTTTTTATCAACACCATAAGCAAGGACAATTATTAGAGATTACGAAGATAATAAAATCACGGAAAAAGAAGCAAAACCAATGGTGTGGGGACAAAATGTTTAAGAAGTACGGCGAGCACGGAAACAGGTGGGGGTTCTCCCAGCATTCAGCCAAGGCCAAGCCGACCCACATCCTGAGTACTTGCCCGTGGTTGGATGCAGCCTGCGTCGTCCAATAACAAGAGAGTTAACTGCAACAGCAAATAATGCTACACTCAAAACACTCCTCTGTGGCACATCCTCCTCCTGAGAGTACAGGGGAGAGTTCAAATCACACACACACACAGGAAACTTCCTGTCAAAGACTAAGTTCTGAATAAAAGTGGGTAAGCAACCCCAAAGACCATAAAAATGGAGATTGGTTGGTCACCTCCTGTAGCTTGCTTGGAACAGGAAGTGTGCCCCATGCATGCTGCCAGGAGGTAGGGACTGCAGCCTTAATCAATGGGAAGTAATCTCTGTTGGTGACAGGTCTAACAGAGACATCAAGAATCACTGCTGCCCTTGCTGCCTCACTTGCTCAATCATTTCCCTGCGGTCCTATGTGGGCTGCCACACAGCATGGTGGCACACGAGGTGGAACTTTCCTCAAATTTCCAACACTAAAGGGTGAGGAGAGTTGAAATGCTTAACGGCAGACAAGGCAGCCCTGCACTCACTAAAAATCATAAAACTAATTGCATCAAAGGTGAGGATATGCTGAAGAGCCAACAGAATTGCTGACAGCTTCACAGTAAAAATTAAGGCACAGGAGGGTAGGGTGCCACTCAGGCTAAAATTATGGAAGACAACCTCAAATCCAATGCCAGCGTCAGTAAACATGGACAGACCCGGCATGGGGCAAAATGAACTAGAAGCTGGGTGTGGATCACCACATCTGATGTTACGGACATTGGGGCGACGATATACCACCAAATCTGACTTAGGGTAACACCAAGAGTGGAACAACAGATGTCTCCACACCAAAGACCAGAGTGAGTGGCAGACAGATCAGTCATGACTTCCTCTGTCTGATAACTAAGGGGGCAAGGAAATTGCATATGGAAGTCGTGCAAAGTGTGCTATGCAGAACTAAAAACAGCGTCATATGTTGGTGTTTCAGGAAGCCTCTGGACTCTGCACCAGCACCTCGCTATACAGGACTGATGCTGTAGCTCCAGCCTCAATACTCCTGCATACACAAGCAGGCCTGGGACAAGGGAGGTGCAAAAGGGTCCTGTAGCCAAACAAAGGCCTGTGTGATGTAGTCCAAGGTGCATAACCAGACAGGGGCAGCTGAAGGAATCTAAGGCAAAGTGCAAGCAAACTGTTACGTCCAAGAAAAAAAAAACAAAATAACAATGAGCCAAATTCAAGAACCATTCATTTTGAGATGCCTGGACACACTGCATTTAAAAGATTGGAGGTCTTAAGCTGTAGGAAATACTGAAGAAGGGAGGCAGTTCCAGAGCTGACCTGTTGTATACATGAAGGACTGAGAGTAATGGTTAACCCTTGCATCACAGAGCTGGACAGAAAAGAGATGAGAGTTTGTTGCTGGATGGGTACTACGTGCCTGTCGTAGCAGACGAGGGATGCAAGCAGACAGTTCGGAGGAGCAGTGACCATTTAAGTAGCGATAAAGGATAAAGATGCAACAGTGAGGTGACGAAACAGAGGTTGAAGCGAGCCAGTAAGAGGAGGAGGATTAATGAGACAAAAAACTTTTGACACCACCCTACTGAGAAGAGCTGTATGCGGGGAACCTCCCCACACACAAGAGTTGTACTCCAGACAGGGATGAATAAAACCCATGTAAAAGGTCAACAACTGTGCAGGGGTAAAGAAGGCACCAAGTCAGCTTAGCACACCTAATCTTTTGGACGCAGATTTTACACGAGATGTAATACGTTCTTTCCATGATAAATCCCAAGAGAATGAAACCCCAAGTATGTTTAAAGATGATGCAGGATTGAGCTGGATACTATTAAAAACTAAAGGGTACTCCTGTAGAAGACTGTCAGGTTGACAGATGTAAGAACTGAGTTTTTGATGCATTAAAAACAACTTTACTTTTACCCCTGTCAGAGATATGAGCCAAGTCAAACATTTGGTGTACCATAGCCTTATCCCTTGTTTGTTGAAATTGCTGAGATGGACGATGCAGGAAGCGAACAGAAAGGTGAAGGATGGAGTCATCAGGGTATAAGTGGATAGAGTTAGATGTACTGCTCAGGTCACTGATGATAAAAAGGAGGAGAGCTGGTGATAGGACAGAGCCCTGAGGAACACCACTACTGATAACTCTAGGAGAAGAACAGCGGCCATCTAAAACAGCAGCTATAGAACGACCAGAAAGGAAGCTATAGATGAAGGCACAGATAGAAGAACAGAAGCCATAAGAAGGCAGTTTGGAAATTAAAGATTTATACCAGACTCAACTAAAAGTCTTTGAGATGTCATGTGAAATGGCAAAGCTTTTGCCAAAATCCTGAAAGGATTGGATAACACTAGAGCTTGATGGAGCAGGAGCAGGGTATGTCTGTCAGCAGCCTATCTAGTATGAGCTAGAACCTTTAAAAGGCTCACAACCTTCAGGCAAGAAGCCTTTATCTGCTTTAAATGTGGGATCCAAATAAGCCAGGGGTCACAGATGAGGCCTAAAAACCTCATTTCCATGCCAGCAATCCTTTGGCCCAGATTTATGGGTCAGGATGGGCCCCATGTAACTGGCAGAAGTGCACTGGAATGGTCTCAGATGAGGAAAATCTAAAAGCCATGTTTCGGTGCCCTGGTAACAGAATGATTTATTGCAAGTTGCAGCCAGCACTCTGCCACCAACATACTGGATGCAGCAAAGGAGACAGAGACATCATCCATAAAGAGGAAGCTCTTCACTCCCTCTGCTAGGATCTCCACAATGCCAGTAACTCTTTCGACAGTTAGGGTAGCGGTGCAAAAGTCACCCGCTCGTTACTGGACAACGCAAGCTGTGTCGAACAAAATCGCCCACTGATGGAAGAAAGAAACATCATAAATTAGCACGTAATTTATATTCGCCAAACGTTTTTATCAACACCATATGCAAGCGCAACTATCTGAGATTATGTGAATAAAAAATCAGGCAGATAGAGGCATAAATAAAGGCAGGGGAAAATATAATTTAGCCAAACACCGCTCCCACACCGCAGCACGACCGTAAGGTAATTTCCTTTTGTGGTAAGTAAGACCAATCCGAATTGTTCAACAGTAAATGTTTATATACCAAAATGTAGCTAATGAAATTTTGTAAAACTCTTTATTAGTAAAAATTACCATGAAACATATACAGTAAGACCTCACTATAACGGACTAATTGGGGCCCAAACCATTCCGAAAAATGCAAAATTCCGATAAAAGCAACATCCAGACTTCCCTCTGCTAATGGTAAACCGGACTTTTTCCGATATACTGTATCAGACATTAGTCCAGATAGCATGAACAATTGTTAAACTGTTTTAACTACCATTGTGGTACCATACTGTGTTATAACTTCACTACAATAATCTATCTATCTATCTATCTATCTATTATCAGACACCATAATCCTATATGGGGTGGCCATTTGACTCTGAGTTATTTGTTTTACAGGGAGGGGCACTAACCCTCCACCAACCCACTTGACATGTAGGGAGCACGTATGGTTTGGTCAAATAGTATAATATATATAATAATACTGTACCGTACACTGATAAACATGTTTTTTATTTACCTTATTGTGGTGAACACAGCTGAAGTGGTCAGGCAGTCCACACTGCTTCTGCCTTTATCGGACTTTTTCTGATATACAGCAATTTAGTCAGGTAGATCCTCGAGTCCAACAAAAGTGAATTCCGAACTATTGAAGTCCGTTATATCGAGGTTATCCTGTATTTCCATGAGGAAACGAGAAAGAAAGAAACATGATAAATTAACACATTTTATATTCACCATAAGCAAGTACAGTACAACCATTTGAGACTAAGTGAATACAAAATCAGGCAGATAGAGGCATAACTAAAGGCAAGGGAAAAAAATAATTCAGCAACAACTCTGGCCGTCCAAAACACCGTTCCAGCACTGCAGCACAACCGTAAGATAATTTCCTTTTGCGGAATGTAAAACCGACCCAAACTGTCCAACAGGAAATGTTTGTATACCAAAATGTCACTAATCAAACATCATAAAACTCTTTCTCAGTAACAATTACCATAAAACATATATTTCTATGAGAAAACACAAAGGAAATAAAAAACATTGCAAATCAGCGCATAATTTATGTTCACCAAACATTCTTTGCAACACCATAAGCAAGCACAACTATTAGAGATTACAAGGAATAATATCTATTTATCTATCTATTGCCAGATGCCTCAATCCCCCACAGGATGGCCACAAACAAACTGCCTCTACGTCGCCCTGTCCCACACCATTTCACTGCCCTGCTCCCAACTCACACCCCCCTCTCTCATAAACCTCTTCACCCCATCCCTCCATCTCACCGTTGGCCTTCCCCTCCCTCTCCTCCCCTCCACCTAACACACACACTCTCATCATCAGTCTCTCACCCTCCATCCTCTCCACATGGAATAATAAAATCATGGAAATTGAAGCAAAACCAAGGGTCTAAGGACAAAAAGTTTCAGAAGTACCGCGAGTGCAGAAACAGGGGGGGGGGTTCTACCAGCATTCACCCAAGGCCAAGCCGGCCCACATCCTGAATAATTGCTCGTGGTTGGACGCAGTCTGCGTCGTCCAGTAATGAGAGGGTTAACTGCAACAGCAAATAATGCTACACTCAAAATACTCCTCTGTGCCACCTCCTCCTCCTCCTCAGAGTACAGCGGAGAGTTCACATCCCACACACACACACACACACACACACACACACACACACACACACACACAGGAAACTTCCTGTCAAAGAGGAAGTTCTGAATAAAAATGGGTAAGCAACCCCAAAGACCATAAAAATGGAGACTTGATAAACTGCCATCACACCAAGCTGCATCAAACTCCTTCTCAAGTCACGATTGTATCTGGAAGCATATTTGGAGCAGATGGATGGTTCAAGGTAAATAACATTGTCCATGGTGGATCTATGGTTCTCCATAGTGGATCACATCTGCCTGAACCCACAGGGATTTAGATACAAACCCACCATTTTCTAAAAACAGTTTGCAAATGTACAATGTCAAAGAGGGTGTGCAGAAACTGGACACAATGGACCGGTCCTTCCCTGGCTTAAGGATCAGGATTATTGCCAGGTGCCAGCCAGTTGGCATCATCCCCTCCAGTTGAACAAGGCCAAGGACTCCTCCCCTAGATGGCGAATTACAGCATGTGGAATATCATCGTGTCCTGGAGCTGTGTCCATGCAGCAAGTACAGGCAGTTCTCTCTCAGTGAATAAGGTGTTGTCAGCCTCTCCTTCTCCGATGACTGAAAACCCAGCCCCAACCTCTCCTACCGCAATCACCAAAATATGGTGCTGAAGGCTTTCTCCTGGAAACAGTATAAATTGTTCAGCAAAAGCAGTAGCAACCACCTGAGATTCTGACACAATACCTCTACTGATCCTGGCCACTGGTGGGTTTGATGAACATTTCCCTTGTACCTTCCAAACCTGGCATGGAGGAGTGGAGGAGTTAATGGACGAAGCACAGGTTGCCCAGGGGCTACACCGTGCATTCTTTATGGTCCACCTGTATTTTGCAAGGACTTGGTGGAACTGCACCTTTAAAAACTCACTCCGTGTGCAGGGAAACTTGAGTATCCAGCTCTGTAGGCTCTGCAAACTGCTGCACACTTACTATTGCACTATGGCACAGGCCTATGAGGAGAGCAGCCACTTGTTCTGGGAACTGCCCTCACACCTGCCTGGTAAAGAGTACAGGTGAAATGCAGTACAGCTTCATCAACACTATGAAACTCCACCCCCAAGACTGAGGAACACTTGGGTCTTGAAAAGGTCCCAGTCAGTCCAGTCCAGACACCAACAGGAAACCTGTGGTGTGGATGAACTGCCAGCTGCGTGTAGTAAAACTGGGTAGTGGTCACTGCCATGGGCATCAAAGACAATCCACATAAAATCTAGTGCACAGTCCGGTGATGACAGAATGAAGTCAATAGCTAAAACGGTACCACTGTGAACTCCTATATGTGTAGGATCCCCTGTACTGAGGACAAAGAGGTCTCAATCCTCCATCACTGACACCAGCAAATAACGTCGTGGATTGGATAACATGTTTCCCCACAATGGATGGCTTCCGTTCAAATCCTCAAGGAGAATGAACTGCCATGGCAGCTGGTGAACCAATCCATCAAGGTTCTCTCAAATGGCAACAGTATTTGGAAGGTGACAGGTATTACACACTATGCACCTAATGCCTAGGTGCAGCTGAACTGCCACTGCCTGGAGACAAGACTGCAGGGAAAATATGAAAGGCAAATCAGCACAGCGGAAGATGGCACAGCCACCCTGATGACCACCTGCAGGATGTGGGGTTGAGAATATTCCAGCATATCCCCTGGGTAGAGAAAATATCTGGTTCCTCAGAAAAGTGTCAAGCATGTGGTTGTTGCTGTGTAATATTTGCCGCACAAGGTGGGCCACGGGCAAACGAAGAGCCCGTCAGAGACACTCATGGTAATGTAACCACACACACACACACACACACACACACACACACAAAAGAATCTAAGACAATGTCAGTGGTGGTGTATCAGTTAACAAGGAGGAGGGTAATCCCTGACCGTTTGTAAGAGGACAGGGAAAGGTGTGCCGCCCACAACCCTGTCCGTATCTGCAATGTCGTTGCCGGATCGAGCAAAACTCCCAAGGTTGAGCACTGAGCAGAGCAGTGACCGGGCAATCTAGAATGTACTGGCAGAGAGGCTCAGCAGATCATGACAGGCAGTGGGGACATGGGTCAGGCTCCAAGCCAGCAATCTGCCTATAGCACAGGAACCCCATACGCAATCGTCGGAGTCTCACAAGGAGATAATTAGGCATGCCCAGTGGAATCGGAAGAGGAGTGTAGGCCACAGCCGCAGCATACCAGGCAGCCGATCGAGAGCCCTTGGCGATACATAGTTGATGATCCTCCCTGGTGCGCCTGCCAATAATGTTGCCCACCCCAGAGAGAACAATTGAGACACTAGGGGGAAGCTGAAAAGTCACCACTGGGAACAAGCTAGCTCCTTCTGCTGAGTCTGCAAGCTCACTCCCCGCGAGACCGACATGCCCGGGGACCCAATGAAAAGTCACCGAGCCACTCTGCTGCTGTATGACGGAAGACACGGTGTAAATTTCGGTCAGTAAAGCCGTGTGCTCTGTGATGGAAAATTATTGCAAGTGCTGAAGGGAGGAGAGGGAGTCCGTATGTATAAACATACGCCAGAGACAGTTGCGATGGGCATGGCGCAGCACACAAAGTAGCACCACCAGCTCTGCCTGGAAAGCAGAGACCCCGAGGAGATACGCCAGGATTCCATGAGGTTCCCACAGGCAAACACCACCCCTGCAGAACAATCAGAGCCAACTGACCTGTCGGTGTAATTTGCTGCCGATGCTGTGGAGTCCAAGGCAGCAATCCTACTGAGTCCCTCCTGCCGAAGGACGGTCGGAAAGGAGTGGCGAGGTGGTGTCTCCGTGGGAAATAAAACGGTATAAGGGAGAGATGTCCAGGGAGATGGAGGAGAGAACCCCGGACAAGTCAGGTCAGGTTTACGACAAACCTCCGGTGCAACACCCAAGTTGTGTACAGTAGCGGTGGTGGCCCTAGCACAATCGTGGTGGGGCAGTGGGTCAACGGGCCGACCTGTTAGCCGCCGTAAGAGGACAGAGACTGGCAAGAAGGGCCGGCGTTGCACCAGTTATAGAGTGACTGCCGTCGCCCGCAATGCCACACGATGAGCAAGGAAGGGAAATCCACTCTCCCCACGCAAGTTAACTAGGCGTGTCCAGCGGGGAGTGCCCAGCATAACCTGCAAAGCTACATTCTGAAGCACCTCCAGAGAACGAGCAAAAGATGGGGTAAGACTGGTGAGACGGATCGCACTGTAATCGACCAGCGAGCAGATTGCATGTGTGTAAAAGGTGCACAAGGCTGTGTAGGAAGCCCCTAGGCTGCGTTTAGATAGATAACGCAGCGCAGAAATGCATGTGGTGGCTCGCTCTTGAAAATACCTGACGTGCGTGGAGAAGGTGAGCCTACTGTTGAAAAAAGACCCATAAGTATTTGTGGAGCATCACAATCCGATTGTTGCCGGGCGAATAAATGTTATTCTGTGCTAATGGCTCATAAACATTTATTTCTTAAGCATCCCTGCTGGCTGGAACACACGTTGTCTGAATGTTGTCAGGAGTACCGTAATAAGGAAGGACCTCTGCTGGCTGGAACACTCTGCTGGCTGGAACACACGTTGTCTGAATGTTGTCAGGAGTACCGTAATACGGAAGGACCTCTGCTGGCTGGAACACACGTTGTCTGAATGTTGTCAGGAGTACCGTAATACGGAAGGACCTCTGCTGGCTGGAACACACGTTGTCTGAACGTTGTCAGGAGTACCGTAATATGGAAGGACCTCTGCTGGCTGGAACACACGTTGTCTGAACGTTGTCAGGAGTACCGTAATATGGAAGGACCTCAGCTGCCTGGAACACATGTTGTCTGAATGTTGTCGGGAGTACCGTAATATGGAAGGACCTCAGTTGGCTGGAACACACGTTCGAATGTCATCAGAAGCAGGTTACGCATGTTTTTTCTGAGTGACTGTTGTCCGTCTCCCTGCACCCACCCTCATTCCTAAGAAGCCCATTCAATGAAAACTTTAATTCAGCATTCCAATTTGCAGTTGATATCCCACCTCTTACTGAGAATTTTCAAGTACAGTCATATGCTAGCAGAACTACAAAATCAATACGATAAGATGAATGATATATTTGTCGGCAAGTGACTTCAGTAACTTAAGCTGGCGGGAAAAAGTGACTAGGGAAACAATGTGTTAGTCTACTAAGCTTTTCTGAGCAAGAAACCTTGTATGAATAAAGTTAATATATAATGCAACTCCGCAGCCTACTGATAAAATATTGTGCAAGTACTCACTCATCCTTACGAACATTGTTAGAGTCGAAGGACAGCTGGACAGTCATCCTCCACATCCACAGCTGATGTGGATGGCACTGGTTCTGGCTGCTGCGGCAGTTTTGATGACTGCTGTGCAGCTTTCTGGAACATCATTCTAATGTCACTTTGTTTAATTTTCTTGCACCTCTCAGTAATCATCTGGTTATTGAGTTGGTGTAGAAACATTATGGATTGTGAGGAAAAAAAATGGCTTCGTCTCGGCAAACATGATGACAGTGTTCATTGCATTTATTCCATCACTCCACGAAATTTTAGTCTCTTCAGGCTCTTCCTCGTCACTTTCTTGATCCTTGGTGTTTTCTTTTCCTCTGTTCATCACTACATCTATTATTTGCTCGGTGCTGAAATTATGGGCGACAGGAATATTTTCATCAACTTTCATCCACTCCCGAACTTCTTCCTGGGGAACAATGTGGCCTGCCAAGTCGCATACCTCCTCCTGAAGATCCTCACTCGATGTTTTTTCGGACGGGAAGCCCTCAAATTGTTCGTCGTCATCAGAGCTTTCAGATTCAGTCATAACCCTACGCCATATCTTGTGCCAACACCTACTGACGGTTTGTTTCCTCACATTTTTCCATGCGATTGCCAGAGTGTGAATGGCTTCTCTTAAGTTGAACTCCTTTCGAAACTCGCCAATTTTCCCATCAGCATTTAGGACTTTACGCATAAAGTCCCGCGTGTACAACATCTTGATGTCTTGAATGACACCCTGGTCCATGGGTTAAACAAGGCTGGTAATACTGAGTGGCATGAACAATGCAAAACTGTTACCATTTACGAGCTGATCAGCTGGGGGAAGCGCTCGGCAGTTATCAAGCACAAGCACCACTTTACTGTCCTCTGGCTTACCAATTTTCTTAAGATGATTCTTAACACTTGGAACAAAGACGTGGTGAAACCACCAAAGAAAAATTTCACAGTCCATCCAGGCATTATTCTGTGCTTTGTAATAAACAGGCAAAATAAGACAACCCTGTAAAACACCGTGGCTTGCCGTACTTGCCAATAACCAGCAGCTTGAGTTTGTGTGTACCCGCCGCATTTGCACAGACAAGCACAGTCACTCTATCCTTATTTTGTTTGAATCCAACTGCTACTTTCTCATGGCCACATGCAAGAGTTGATATTGGTAAGCAACGCCGCATTAGCCCAGTTTCATCGGCGTTATATATTAGCTCTGCAGTCAATCCGTGTTCAGAAACTATCTATCTATCTATCTATTGCCAGATGCCTCAATCCTGCACGGGGTGGCCACAAAAAAATCATCTCCACGTCGCCCTGTCCCCCACCATTTCACTGCCCTGCTCCCAACTCACACCACCCTCTCTCATATACCTCTCCACCCCATCCCTCCATCTCATCCTCGGCCTCCAAATCCATGAAAGCCGCATACATCTTCTTTCCCTTCTCCAGAAACTTTTCCACTAAAGATCTAAGAATGAATATCTGATCTACACAACCTCTTCCCTTCCTAAAACCACCCTGTTCTTCTCCAACTAATTCCGCTGTTATTTCTTTAACTCTGTCAATAAGTATCCTACCATACACTTTTCCTATTACACTAAGAAGACAAATGCCCCTATGATTACCACACACTTATTTTTCCCCATTCCCTTTGTACAAGGGAATAATTATACCTGACTTCCAATCCAATCTGCACATCTTCCACATCCATTCTACTACTATCTCTCCCCCATGCTTCAGCATACCACCACACACTCCACCAATTCCTGGGGCTTTCCCCAGTTTGACTTTCTTCATTGCTTCCACAACTTCTATCCTACTGATTTCTTCTTGTCTTCTCACCTCCTTCTTTCTCCCAGCCATTCCCCAGCCGCTTATACTCACATTACTTCCATCTTCTATGTTCAACGATTGCTTAAAATGTTCATTCCATCTGCTCACTTTTTCTCCCTTCTCCACTAGTAATCTACCATTATTTATCTTTTACTCCCCTGCTAACTTGAATGCTACCCTGTCTTACTCTCTTCACCTCCTTCCAGAACATTTTCTTACAGTCTCTTCACTTTACACTAAAATTCCTTCCAAATTCTTCATCCACTCTCTTCTTACTCTCGCTTACTAATCTTTTCACCTCTCTCTTTCTTTCTACATATAACTCTCTCTTCCACCTCTCAACTTCTTCCAAGCCCCTATTTCTCATCCATTCATTGTATCCTTTCTGCTTTTGTGCCACAGCCTGTCTTACCTCTTCATTCCACCACGCTGTTCATTGCACACCCCTCCATCTTCTCTTCATCCCACACACCACATCACATGCTGCACATATTTCTTCTGTAAATATCCTGCACACACTTTCCACGTCCCCCATCTGCTCTAATTCATATTTGCCCAATCATTCCTCCACTTCTCTCTTATACTCTGCCTTTTTCTTACCCTCTTGTAACCTTTCCACTCTCCTTCCAAATACTCTTTCTTCCCGTCTCTCCCTTCTTCTATTTCTCCATCCTAATTGGTCCTTGATTCTGGCCACCACCAAGTAATGGTCAGAAAGTCCACTCACCCAACCTCTATAAGCTCTTGCATCCATTACACATTTTTGCATCCTTTCATCCACACACACATAATCAATCATTGCCTTCCTTTCATTCAGTTCACCACCCACCCTTCTCATCACTCGCCATGTATACCTGTGAATCATCTTGTGCCTGAAGACGGTATTGGCTATCACCAACCCCCTCCCAGCATTGCCATTCTCATCTATCTCAGCAGGCACACCCCACTCACCAACTATTCCATCCATCTTCACATTCCCTACTTTACCATTCATATCTCTGATCAAAAACACTCTCTCATTCCTTCCAAACTTTTCCATGCACACTTCCACATTTGTCCAGAACTCTTCTCTCACTCTGCTTGAATGATCTTGCGCTGGCGTATACACACACACACACTATCACCCACATTTGTATTCCAACTTTCAGTCTTACCCACACAATCCTTGACCCAACTGATCCATACTCTCTTATGCTCTTCTTTCAATTTTTAACCAACAACTATACATACTCCTTCTT
Organism: Coenobita brevimanus; assembly: GCF_032717465.1. Classification (NCBI taxonomy): domain Eukaryota; kingdom Metazoa; phylum Arthropoda; class Malacostraca; order Decapoda; family Coenobitidae; genus Coenobita; species Coenobita brevimanus. Next base: position 2,890,539 of record NW_027644770.1, on the reverse strand, counting down.
TTGCCCTCTCATTCTCACCTACTCCTGCACATATACCCCATCCATACTCCCATTCTCTCACACTCTCACCTCTCCATTTCGTTTCAGTTATTCCGCATACATCAACTTTCGCACCCTCAAGCACCTGAACAATCTCTCTCTCTCTTTCACCTCATCATTCGCTCCCCTTACATTCCAAGTTCCGATAACCATGTCCTTTGTCCGGTCCTTGGTCGTCATCTTTTGGTCAGTCCTTGTCCAAGGCTTATTGTTTGTCTTTTTAGTTAGTTGTTTTCCGGGGAGGGGCACTAACCCTCCGCCAACTCTTTTAGTCGCCTTTTACGACAAGCAGGTTTACTGGGGGAGTATTCATGAAAAAAAAAAACCCTACCCCCAGGGGGTCAATCTGACATATTTAGCAGACGTGGGGTAATCGTAATCTGTAATCGTAATCGATTGTAATCGATTACAGACTTTTGTGTAATCGTAATCGTAATTGACTACAGTAGGTATGCATAGTACCCGAGCTCACAGTAAGTGAATCTCATTGTACGCGAGGACCTATTTTTTATCAAATTGTAATGTATTTTTAATAGCATGTGAATTGAACTCGTAATACGCGAGACAGCAGGGAAGAGTGGCTCAAATCCGGAGCTGAGAGCAAGAGGGCTGAGAGCAGGAGACCGCAGCAGAACAGCCAGCACCACCAGTGATGGAGAATGGAGACTTGTCGATGATGGAGATCGGCTGGGTAGTGTGTGCCCTAGATAAGTTCAAGGAAGAATTGAAGGACATCGAACACTGTCAGTTGCGATTGGTGGAAGTGATGACTTCACTGGACAGAACCTTCTGCTACTACACAGACAGGCACAACCAGGTTAACAGACGGAAGCAAACCTTCATCACACATTTCCTGCGGCCTCAAGAAAGTGAGGAATCACTCCCTTCAACTTCAACAGAGCCATATCCTGGGGAAGATCAAGAGGATGATGCAATGTCTGAGGTGTCAGAAAGACTTTGAAGGGTTTATGAACAAAGTGGGTGCATTAGCTAGTGAAAATGTCGAAAGTGGTGGTGACGAGTGTGGCGAGGAAGGTGGTGTGTCGGGTGCTGCAGGAGGTGCACACTAGGTGCCTCACCCTGCCTTGGATCCCCTTCTTAAGTCCATCAAGCTTGTTGTCCTCTTGAGTTAAGGTGAGCAGCCATATTCTTGTTGGTTTAGTTAAATCATATCCTTGTTGATTTAGTAAAGCCATAATCTTGGTTCACTTTATTAGGTCATATGTCTTAGATATTTTCCCTGTACAGTACAATACTGTACTCAGGTCTGAAAGGAGTCTAAAGGGTTGCCCATGAAGGGGGGTGCCGCCCATATTATTATTATTATTATTATTATTACAGTACACCCTCATTATCGACGTTTTTTTTATTGACAGATTTGATTATCGACGGTTTTTTTTGTCTCCTGGGAGTTAAATTATTATTATTAAAAAAATAAAAAAATAAAGAATTGTATTGGCACCTCCTAGCAAGTTTGCGCGCCATCCTGCCAGGTGTCTCTGGCTGCTCGCGGCATGTTCCCGCCGACCCAACAAACAACAGCATCAGTACACGTTTGTCTGTTGTTCTCATATCGTGTTCGGCCACATCTATCGTGCTTTCGCGATCATCAAGGCTCCGAAGCGCCCTTGTAACACTCCAACTGGAAATAAGGCAGCTAAGAGAGCAAGGAAAGTACTTACCTTGGAAGTAAAGAACGAAATATTACAAAAACTTAGAAGTGGAATGAGCTATGCAGCGGTTGGTCGCGAGTATGGCATGAATGAGTCCAGTGTTCGTGGCATAAAATGGAGAGAAAAAGACATTAAAGATGCTCTGGCTTCGTACACACCAGGATCGGCTAAAGTAACGATGCATGTGAGAGATGATGCCTTGGTGAAGGTGGAAAAGGCACTGAATATTTGGACTGAGGACTTAAACCGTCGACACGTGCCGCTAGACTCCCAGTTCATCTGAAACAAAGCAAAACAACTCTACGCTCGGTTTGCTGGTGAAAGCAGTGGTGTTGGTGAAGATAATGGTGATGAAAGTGAGGCAGGTGAAAATAGTGATGATGGTGATGAAAGTAATGACAATGGTGATAGGCCTAGTAATGTTGGTGCTTCTAGGCAAAAGAAATTTGCAGCCAGCAAGGGCTGGTTCGAGAATTTTAAGAAAAGGTATGGCCTACATAACATTAGGATGACTGGTGTAGCAGCTTCAGCAGATCAGATAGCAGGAGAATCGTACCCACGTGACTTTGCTGAACTTATAAGGGAGAAAGGGTACAGGCCTGAACAAGTGTTTAATGCGGACGAAACACGCCTGGAGAAAGGGTACAGGCATGAACAAGTGTTTAATGCGGACGAAACACGCCTGTGGTGGAAGAAAATGCCTAAAAGAACGTACATTTCGAAGAAGGAGAAAAGTGCGCCAGGCTTTAAAGCAGCAAAAGATCCGTGTGTCTGTGCTGTTGTGTGGTAATGCAGAAGGACATATGATAAAACCCATGCTCCTGTATCATTTGTTATAATGTTAAAGACGAGTTGGATTTTTTGTCAATAAAGGATATTTCTTGCAAAAGTTAGGCAGAGATTAAATATGAAATATACGAGCATAAGGAGAGTTGAATTTTCCTAAAAGAAGATCCTAGCGAAAGCTAGGCTAAGATTCATCTTTGATAGCATAAACTGCCATACAGTCGTGAAAATTTAGGTCTGGGAGAAATGGAATATCAAGAATGAAAGGAAGCTCTTGAGAATGAAAGTAAATAGGAGAGCGTGGTCTCTCTGGTATGAGCTAGCAGCACTGGCGTGTGTTGTGAAGATCGGTGCGAACAGCTGATCTAACGTAACACTTGCCCCACACTCTCAGTTATTAGAACGTATGAATGACCACCACTGCTGCTTTCGTTTTTTTTTTTTTTTTTTTTTACACACTCGGTTATGTAAACATATGGATGGCTACAACTGCTGGTTTCGCCTTTTATTTTTAGATGAAGTGAGGTGTAAGTGGAGAGAGAAGTGATGATACAGCAGCCATTACAAGTTGAGGTCCAGTGTACGACCACTATGCATCAACATCAGAGATTATGCTATTTTTTCCATAATTCTTTACTTAATATAAGTAGTTTTATTATGATATTCAGTTTTTCAATTGCCTAACTAATTTATTTCTAAGAAACACTAAAACTAAACTCCATATTACATACGAGTGATTGAAGGGATATTAAAATATATAAATAAAGGGTACCTGACCAGACGAAAATCGGTATCGACGGTTTTAGGCATCGACGGGTATCTTAGGTACCTATCCCCCGTCGATAATGAGGGTGTACTGTATTATTTTTAGGTGGGAAAAAAGATCTGGATGATGACGATGATAATGATGTCAAACTTTAAATAACCTTCAATAAAGTTTGTTTTATTAAGCCTGGCCTCCCCATCACCCCTTACAGCCAGCCCAGTCCACAGGCAATAACAAAATTACAAAAAGCATAATATACTACATTAAAACCACCATCATCATCCAACTCTTTCCCTTATCAGACATGGCTTCAGCAAATCAGTAACAAAATAGTACAGACCACATACAACACTAGGTAGGTCACGCAGAACATCGTGCTGAATCAAGTTCGTCCTAAAACATTACATATATTTACAGGTAAAATAGGGAGGTAGGTTCTGGAAGCCCAATACTATAAAGATAACTACTGTATATTAAGACAGGTTATTAAAAATGCCCCAAGGCAGTGCGTTTACACACAATATCGCCGACTGGACGCACCAGTGCATCCTAACCTAACAGAGAGGTTTTGTCCCCAAATACCCACCATAATTTTAACCACCAACGACTGCCACTAAACCTAACCTTGAAAGCCTACAATACCAACCGTGCAAAAAATTCTAACCTGATCAACACGTAAAAAATCCCTACCCAGTATCATGCATATTTTGAATGAATCACTTTTGGTAAACTGTCATTACAAAAAGGCAAAGTTTCATTTTCGTTTAGTTTTTAAAGGCTCCACTATGCTTGCATGTGTCAGCCTTGGTCACCTAATGGCAGCTTTCCATGCTGCTCATCTCAGGCAACTTCCCTATTCAGATCCTTAACCCCAAGGTCACACTCAATAACCTCGTCCAAGGTCTTTTTCTGTCTACCTCTGACAACCCTATCCCTAATGTTAATAAATAATCCCTCTAATATCCGAACGCCCAATATCCGAACATCCCCACTAACCGGACATGATCGTCCCGGGATCCAATATTCTAAAAATGGTCCGGGGGGGGGACAGCTTTGTTGTGGCGCGTCATTCCTCCGACGTCCGCTAGAGCGCCCCTGCATCCTCCCCACTTTCCGCCTGTCTCTTGTCGCAAGTGCACACTCGTCGTCATCCTGCCCACGTGCTCGCTTTTGTGGTGATGCCTTACCTGCTGCAGGCATTCCTGCTGCTCTCGTACCTCTCCTTCGTGTGTGTGATGATGGCCCCGCCGCCTGAGAAGAGGAAGAGAATGGTGTTGACTCTGGAGAAAAAGCAGGAGATATTGGAGAAAGTAGATGCAGGGTGGTCTTCTTCCCGCATCCTCTGCGAGTTCAGCCTGGCCCGATCTACTTTGTTTCATATTAAGAGATCCCGAGACAAACTCATGCAGTACACGGCTGACTTCTCGTCGAGAAGCAAACGCAACGTGAAGAGGAAAGTGATGTTTACTCCCAAGTTTGCTGAAGTCGACCGCTCCACGTTGATTTGCTATCGACAGCAATGTACTGCTGGTGGTAGGAATTACCAAACTGAAAGTAGAAGGAGAGATCTATAAAGATGCGGCAATGCAAGCAGAAATAATGAACAAATGTTTCCAATCAGTTTTCACTAGTGAAAAGGAGTTTGTGGAAGGGGAGGGAGTGCTACAAATGTAGTGAAAAAAGACATAAGAGTGGAAGTATAGGAAGTGTATAAATTATTGGAAACTCAAGATGTAAGGAAAGCCCAGAGACCTGATGGAATCTCTAATTGGGTACTGAAGGAATTCAGAGAGCAACTGGGGGATAAGTTTCACAGTTGAATTGTGTGTTCTCTGGAGGTGGCGAAAGTGCCTCATGAATGGAAGAGGGGACATGTGGTACCAATTTATAACGGAGGAAACAGGGAAGAACCCCTAAACTATAGACCAGTGTCCCTAATCAGCATGGTCGCAAAATTGCGCGAAAGAATTCTGAAAGACAGATGGATAAAATATCTGGAAGAGATGAATATTTTGGCTGACAGTCAGTTTGGATTTAGAAGTGGAAGGTCATGTATTTCCAACTTGTTGAGCTTTTACTCAAGAGTGATTGACGTGCTTCAGGAGAGAGATGGTTGGGTGGATTGTGTGTACAGTATTTAGATTTGCAGAAGGCCTTCGACAAGGTACCCCATAAGAGACTAATGTGGAAACTAAAGCATATAGGAGGGTTGAAGGAGAACCTCCTGGAATGGATGAAAAACTTTTTGAGAGACAAACAAATGAGGACAGTAATAAAGGATACGATGTCTGGATGGAGGGAAGTAACAAGTGGAGTCCCAGGGCTCGGTGTTGACGCCAGTAATGTTCCTGATTTATGTAAATGATATGGTAGATGGAGTGAACAGTTATGCAAGTCTGTTTGCTGATGACGCAAAGATCTCCAGGAAGGTAGAGGTTGAGGAGGATTGTAAAATGCTGCAGGATGATCTGGATAGGATACACGACTGGAGCCGGATGTGGGAAATGAAATTTAATGCAAAGAAATGTAAAATATTGGAAAAGGGTAAAAGTACCAAGAGGCCATCATTGAATTATTTGATGGGTAATGAACCAATCACAGAAACGAGAGAAGAGAAAGATTTGGGTGTGCTGGTCCAGGACAGTTTGTCACCTGAAAAACACATTAACAAGACAGTTAGACAGACGTATAAACTCATGACTAATATAAGAGTAGCTTTTCATTATATGGATGAGGAGATGATGAAAAAATTGATAGTGGCCACGATTCGCCCCAGGTTAGAATATGCAGCAGTAGTGTGGTCCCCAAACAAAAAGAAAGACATAAACAAGATTGACAGAATACAGAGAACTGCACCCAAAATGGTCCCCAGTCTGGCAGATCTGTCGTACAGAGAACCCTTCTTTTCTCCTTAACTGCAGCTTCTGCAACCTCATCCCACCACCAAGTTTATTTCTTGGTGGGCCTCTTGTCCAACTGCATACTGAATCTGCAACTCTCAAGAGGTTGCTCGTGAGGGCTATGTACTGTTCATTAACACTTATGTTATTGTCTCCCTGTTCAGCCACCACTCACCTCATCTCACTGTACAGGGCATCCCATACTCTTTGGTTTTTCTACTTCAGTATTTTCCTCCTAGGTGCATAGGTCCTCTTTTTTATTACCCTCTCCATCAGCACCATGATATATATAAATAGGTTTTGTTGCCACACACACTCCTCGCTCCCTATAACTTTAACATCACTGACTAACCTCCTATCAGCCTTCATACCATGAAATACTCTTATCTGGCTGCTATTCTCCCCAGACTGGTATGTAACCAACCTACATTCTCTTTTCCTTAAATCTGTGTTGCACATAATCATGTTTATTGTCTCCCCAAACTCAAGTATCCGTTTCCCTTCCTCATTTCTTGTACCATATGCACATCCACCATGTACTCCTTCATATCCTTGAGCTGCGTCACCTACATGACCATTTAAGTCCCCTCCCAAAACCACAATTTCATCATCCCCCATACCACTTACTACATGTATTAAGTCATCCCAGATTCTATCCTTCTCTACCTCATCCAGACCAGCCTATGAAACATACACTGATAAAATATGAAAAACTGACTTCTTGCACATATCCAACATCCACCCACCTCCTACTGAATGCCTCAGCTACTTCCTTCGCTCTACCCCTCTCATAACCCTGTATCCTCGTCCTTGTTTACCTGTCTCATCGTACTCCCATTTATCATTCTTGTACTGATCAATTATCCTTCTTCCATACTCATCATACTCTCACTGTCTGGCTTCATCTACCATTTGCTTTACTCTCTTTTCAAATCTCCTATATTCCTATTTCCATCTTTCTATCACTTCCAAAGACACACTTCTCTGAAGCATCTTCTTCCAAGGCTTCCTTTTTTTCTTCAAGTCTATATCTCTATCACTTCTCTCCTTTTAGACACTCATTCAACTGCTGCCTTTCTTTGTTTATAAGGGCTCCAACAACCTTGCGTGTATTGGTCTTGCTCACCACTGGCCAGCTCTCCATGCAGATCAACCTCTATTCAGTCCTTTAATCATAAGGTCACACTCACTGACTTTGCCCCAAATATTTTTCTGGTCTTTCTCTTGCAAGTCTACACTCAACATTCACACCTCTCACCCTCTGTTGTCATCCTTCATTCTCTCAACTATTTATGTTATCCACTAAAAGTCTCTGAAACTAACACTTTGCCCTATATACAGCTGACCTTCAAAACTACACACAAATAGGGGAAGAGGCTGTCTCACTATACCGACAGTTCAAAGTTGTTGACGAACTTAGACAAAATTAGTGCTGTGTATTCCTGAATCACTATTAATATATATATATATATATATATATATATATATATATGTAAAATATGCACATAAAAATACTGAGCTCAAGCAATAGTAAATTGACCACAATATAAATGTAAAATAAGTGGCGATAAGTGGAATTTTAGCTCACCAGGGTTTGACTTCCCGAAGAGCGTTTATTTTCCGGGCGTAATGGTGGACTCTTATTAATACAACACCTTCTCATATCAACACAAATATATTTATATTTGCATTACTATGGGTTAGTTAAGTTACCATTAGTTAGGTTAGCATAACTTGGTTAGGTTAGGTTAGTTTAGCCTGTGTTATCTATGGCTGGGTTAGGCCGTCCTACTGTGAGGCTAATACTGTATAAATATATTTGGGTGGATCTGAGTAGCTTTCACAAAGTCCACTGCCCACTTGGTAAAAAAAAAAAAAAAAAAAAAAAAAAAACTTATTTTTCATGAATCTATAATTTCCACTTTCCAGGGCAGCACCCTTCCCCTTGTACACACTTACAGTCACATTCTTCACCCAGTCATCTGGGACAACACACTCATATACAGTATAATTGTAAATATCGTCAACAACCCAGTCCTATACCTACTGAGGCCTTCAGCATTTCAGTTGTCAACCCAGACACACCTGCCACTTTCCCCACCTGCATCCTGCCTATTGTCCTGCTCACAGTAGCAGCATCATTCAAAGGCCAAGGACCAAACACTGGATCTCCAGACTCCAAACCTACCCTGGTCCAGTCATTCAGCAACCGGTTATAATGCTCTCTCGAGGCATTTTCAATATCATCACTGTCCACCACTACCATTCCTTTATCATTCTTCACACACTGCTCACCTATGATATCCCTGTTTTCCCTCTTCACCTCATTTGAGACCTTAAACACCATTTTTCTTTCTTTCAGCGCTATTTAGGTTATACAGTAAAGTCTCAGAGACTAGGAGTTTCCGTTTGGACCTCCTTCCTGGCACTACATTTGGCAGCTAATTATTCATCTCTGTGACTACACCTTTTCCATTCCCAGAAATACCTCTTTCCTTAACAGCAACATCTACACCCTCATCCTGACTATTTTTGGTGTGCCCCTCACAACGTTACCCTTGACGTTCATACCTCTCACCCTCCTCACCCAACTATCATTATCCATCCTCTTTATCTATCAATTCTATTGCCAGATGCCTCAATCTCATACAGGGTGGCCACAAACAAATTGCCTCCATGTCGCCATGTCCCCCATCATTTCATTGCCCTGCTACAAGCTCACACCCCCCTCTCTCATATCCAACTCCACTTCATCCCTCCATCTCATCCTTTGCCTCCCCCTCCCATTCCCCACTTCCACCTCATTCACATCCACTCACCTCATCAGTCTCTTGCCCTCCATCCTCTCTACAGAAGAAGAACCCCTGAATTATAGGCCAGTGTCCCTAACCAGCATGGTCGCAAAATTGTGTGAAAGAATTCTGAAAGATAGATGGATAAAATATCTGAAGAGATGAATATTTTGGCTGATAGTCAGTTTGGATTTAGAAGTGGAAGGTCATGTGTTTCCAACTTGTTGAGTTTTTACTCAAGAGCGATTGACGTGCTTCAGGAAAGAGAAGATTGGGTGGATTGTGTGTATTTAGATTTGGAGAAGGCCTTTGAGAAGGTACCCCATAAGGGAATAATGTGGAAACTAGAGCATATAGGAGGTCTGAAGGGGAACCTCCTAGAATAGATGAGAGACTTTTTGAGAGACAGACAAATGAGGACAGTAATAAAAGATAAGATGACTGGATGGAGGGAAGTAACAAGTGGAGTCCAACAGGGCTCGGTGTTGGCACCAGTAATGTTCCTGATTTATGTAAATGATATGGTAGATGGAGTGACCAGTTATGCAAGTCTGTTTGCTGATGATGCAAAGATCATGAGGAAGGTAGAGGTTGAGGAAGATTGCAAAATGCTGCAGGAGGACCTGGATAGGATACACGAATGGAGCCGTATGTGAGAAATGAAAGTCAATGGAAAGAAATGTAAAATATTGGAAATGGGTAAAAGTACCAAGAGGCCATCATTGAATTATTTGATGAGTAATGAAATAATCACAAAAGCGAGAGAAGAGAAAGATTTGGGTGTGCTGGTCCAGGACAGTTTGTCACCTGAAAAACACATTAACAAGACAGTTAGAGAGACATATAAACTCCTGCCTAATATAAGAGTAGCTTTTCATTATATGGATGAGGAGATGATGAAAAAACTGATAGTGGCCATGATGCGCCCCAGGTAGGAATATGCAGCAGTAGTGTGGTCCCAACACAAAAAGAAAGACATAAACAAGATTGAGAGAATACAAAGAACAGCAACCAAGATGGTCCCCAGTCTGGCAGATCTGTCGTACAGAGAGAGCCTGGAAAAGCTGGATTTGCCTTCCTCAGAAGAAAGTAGAAAGAGAGGCGACATGCTTGCAGTGTTCAGGACCATGATGGGAGTAGATAAAATTGACAAAGAAGATCTGTTTTTATGGGATAAGAGAGTAACAAGAGGACACGGCATGAAACTCAGGAAGCCAAGCTGCTTCAAGGATATCAAGAAATATAGTTTTCCTTATAGATGTATAGACCTATGGAATAACCTGGACAAAGAGATCGTCCAGTCTAAAAACTTAAACGCGTTTAAAGCTAAATTTGACTTATTGAGAAACAGAGACGGGACCCCACGAGCGTAGCTCATTTCCTGTATATCACAATTAGGTAAATACAAGTATCAAGAAGAGCATAGTGATTGAAAACAGAAGAGGACAGGACAGAAAGAAAGACTGGAGACAAAAAGGCCCCTTTTAGTCGCCTCTTACGACAAGCAGGGATACTGGGGAAGTATTCTTTCCCCCCTTCCCCAGGGGGTCCACACACTCAAGAGAAATCACAAGTTTAATCCCTTCCCACGTGCTGCTTCTCTATTCAATCACTAATTCCTTAGGTCAAACTCTATGACCTCAACCTATTTCTTTTACGGAATGTTTCTCACAACTTTACCCTCAGCATTCACACCTCTCACCCTCTCCACTCAGTTGTCACCCTCCATCCTCTCTGGCATCAATGTACCCCTTCTTCTCACATCACTAACACATTCAGGTCCCAGCCTTACTCTAAACTATATATATATATATATACAATCCTGATCCCACCAGGCCAGTCATTCCATGCCCACTTCACTGTTTCTTATCACTGTTTACAAAAAATCAGCAACCTTCCTTCCTTGTTGTACATTTTCAAGCACTTCACCCTCCAAACTTCAATCCTTACTCATCACACTATCCAAGTACATAAACGCACTCACACTTTCCATTTCCTCATCATCCAACATCACTGTGCATCCCTCACTTCTCTCGAGGACCATAACTTTACTCTTCCCTACATTCACCATTAGATTCCATATCTTACACACTCTTAGAACCTCATTCACCAAGCCTTGAAGTTCCCCTGTCTCCTCACTTAACAATACAGTATCATCTGCAAACAACAGTACAGGGAGTTTCCAAATGTTGCTCTCTCTCCTTAAAGTCGCTCCAACACAATACTAGGGCTCTATTATCTATCCTTCATTATCAACATATTCTAATGTCAAACTCTGTACACTGAGCTATGAATATCCACCTCCATTACTGACCAATTCACACTACCATACAGCATTAAAATCCTAACACATGCTGCATAAAAGCACTTATTACCCTCCTACCGAGGTAGCCCCACTTCCAGTGCAGATCATGTCCCACAAATAACAAAACTCCTCCACACACTGAAGACACACTCCACCAAACTTAATCCTTTCCTACATCTCTGTCTTGCCACACTCTCCCCTCCACACCAAACACACAAAATCACCATTACAGTATTTTGTTTTGGAATCCTACCTTCTAATAATACTGTATCTCTTATGCACCCACTTATCACAAACACGCCCAAGGTGGAATTATTCCCCACAATCTTGTGGCAAATTGCATATGGACAAACTCGCCCTCCTTGGACAGTACCACCACCTGCCCTAAATATCATCACCTCAGCTTTATCCGCTCTTACTCTCTAACACACAAGTCCCATTCTATCCCAGTATTTCCTACATCTTTCAACCCTATCTCTCTCTGCCATCAACACTGTCATTAGCATAAAACAACTCCCATGGGAGTGTAGTTCTAAAGTCTCATAAGAGCTTCAAGAACCATGTGGAACAATAATGGGGTTGAAACTGACCCTTGATGCCCACCACCATTCACACAACATTTATCACCCAAACCTCCGTTCACTTTCACCTGAGTGCGAGCACCTTCATACATTGCCATAACCACCCTAACTAGTCAGTTCTCCATCCCGAGCTTTCCAATTCCCACTGTCATTCGTTAAAGACCTTCATGAAATCAAGAAAAAAAAAGTAGAATTCTGTCCTCCTTCCTATATATTTTTCTTGAATGTTGTCATATGGTATTGTATTGTTTATGAAGCCTCCAATTCTCCATGCTACTTGATTAAAGGCGGTCTCCCTATTCAGTCCTTTAATACCGAGGTTACAGTTTATAAAGATGACAACTTTTTTTTTTTTTTTTTTTTTTAATGCGAGGAAGAAGGAACCAAAGGCCACAAGCCCGCAATTGTTGTTCCTTACAAGAGAAAAACAAAATACGAGAGAGCAAAATTCAAGATCTGATCATTTCGAGATGAATGGACACACTGCATTTTAAAGTGTGGAGATCATAGGAAGCAGGAAATACAGACAGAGGGAGACAGTTCCTCAGCTGACCTGTTCCATAAATGAAGGACTGGGAGTAACTGTTAACTCTCTGGAAGTGGGGAAAGTGCCTCAGGAATGGAAGAGGGCAAATGTGGTACCAATTTATATGGGAGGAAACAGGGAAGAACCCCTGAATTATTGACCACTGTCCCTAACCACCATGGTCGCAAAATTGTGTGAAAGAATTCTGAAAGACAGATGGATAAAATATCTGGAACAGATGAATATTCTGGATGACAGTCAGTTTGGATTTAGAAGTGGAAGGTCATGTATTTCCAACTTGTTGAGCTTTTACTCAAGAGTGATTGATGTGCTTCAGGAGAGAGATGGCTGGGTGGATTGTGTGTACAGGATTTAGATTTGCAGAAGGCCTTCGACAAGGTACCCCATAAGAGACTAATGTGGAAACTAAAGCATACAGGAGGGTTGAAGGAGAACCTCCTGGAATGGATGAAAGACTTTGTGAGAGACAAACAAATGAGGACAGTAATAAAGGATACGATGTCTGGATGGAGGGAAGTAACAAGTGGAGTCCCAGGGCTCGGTGTTGACACCAGTAATGTTCCTGATTTATGTAATTGATAAGGTAGATGGAGTGAACAGTTATGCAAGTCTGTTTGCTGATGATGCAAAGATCATGAGGAAGGTAGAGGTTGAAGAGGATTGCAAAATGCTGCAGGAAGATCTGGATAGGATACACGAATGGAGCCGGATGTGGGAAATGAAATTCAACAGAGCCATATCCTGGGGAAGATCAAGAGGATGATACAATGTCTGAGGTGTCAGAAAGACTTTGAAGGGTTTATGAACAAAGTGGGTGCATTAGCTAGTGAAAATGTCGAAAGTCGTGGTGATGAGTGTGGCGAGAAAGGTGGTGGGTCGGGTGCTGCAGGAGGTGCACACTAGGTGCCTCACCCTGCCTTGGATCCCCTTCTTAAGTCCATCAAGCTTGTTGTCCTCTTGAGTTAGGGTGAGCAGCCATGTTCTTGTTGGTTTAGTTAAATCATATCCTTGTTGATTTAGTAAAGCCATAATCTTGGTTCACTTTATTAAGTCATATGTCTTAGATATTTTCCCTGTACAGAACAATACTGTACTCAGGTCTGAAAGGAGTCTAAAGGGTTGCCCATGAAGGGGGGTGCCGCCCATATTATTATTATTATTATTATTATTATTTTTATTATTATTTTTAGGTGGGAAAAAAGATCTAGATGATGACGATGATAATGATGTCAAACTTTAAATAACCTTCAATAAAGTTTGTTTTATTAAGCCTGGCCTCCCCATCACCCCTTACAGCCAGCCCAGTCCACAGGCAATAACAAAATTACAAAAAGCATAATATACTACATTAAAACCACCATCATCATCCAGCTCTTTCCCTTATCAGACATGGCTTCAGAAAATCAGTAACAAAATAGTACAGACCACATACAACACTAGGTAGGTCACGCAGAACATCGTGCTGAATCAAGTTCGTCCTAAAACATTACATATATTTACAGGTAAAATAGGGAGGTAGGTTCTGGAAGCCCAATACTATAAAGATAACTACTGTATATTAAGACAGGTTATTAAAAATGCCCCAAGGCAGTGTGTTTACACACAATATCGCCGACTGGACGCACCAGTGCATCCTAACCTAACAGACAGGTTTTGTCCCCAAATACCCACCATAATTTTAACCACCAACGACTGCCACTAAACCTAACCTTGAAAACCTACAATACCAACCGTGCAAAAAATTCTAACCTGATCAACACGTAAAAAATCCCTACCCAGTATCATGCATATTTTGAATGAATCACTTTTGGTAAACTGTCACTACAAAAAGGCAAAGTTTCATTTTCGTTTAGTTTTTAAAGGCTCCACTATGCTTGCATGTGTCAGCCTTGGTCACCTAATGGCAGCTTTCCATGCTGCTCATCTCAGGCAACTTCCCTATTCAGATCCTTAACCCCAAGGTCACACTCAATAACCTCGTCCAAGGTCTTTTTCTGTCTACCTCTGACAACCCTATCCCTAATGTTAATAAATAACCCCTCTAATATCCGAACGCCCGATATCCGAACATCCCCACTAACCGGACATGATCGTCCCGGGATCCAATATTCTAAAAATGGTCCAGGGGGGGGGACAGCTTTGTTGTGGCGCGTCATTCCTCCGACGTCCGCTAGAGCGCCCCTGCATCCTCCCCACTTTCCGCCTGTCTCTTGTCGCAAGTGCACACTCGTCGTCATCCTGCCCAAGTGCTCGCTTTTGTGGTGATGCTTTACCTGCTGCAGGCATTCCTGCTGCTCTCGTACCTCTCCTTCGTGTGTGTGATGATGGCCCCGCCGCCTGAGAAGAGGAAGAGAATGGTGTTGACTCTGGAGAAAAAGCAGGAGATATTGGAGAAAGTAGATGCAGGGTGGTCTTCTTCCCGCATCCTCTGCGAGTTCAGCCTGGCCCGATCTACTTTGTTTGATATCAAGAGATCCCGAGACAAACTCATGCAGTACACGGCTGACTTCTCGTCGAGAAGCAAACGCAACGTGAAGAGGAAAGTGATGTTTACTCCCGAGTTTGCTGAAGTCGACCGCTCCACATTGATTTTGCTATCGACAGCAATGTACTGCTGGTGGTAGGAATTACCAAACTGAAAGTAGAAGCAGAGATCTATAAAGATGCGGCAATGCAAGCAGAAATAATGAACAAATGTTTCCAATCAGTTTTCACTAGTGAAAAGGAGTTTGTGGAAGGGGAGGGAGTGCTACAAATGTAGTGATAAAAGACATAAGAGTGGAAGTATAGGAAGTGTATAAATTACTAGAAACTCAAGATGTAAGGAAAGCCCAGAGACCTGATGGAATCTCTAATTGGGTACTGAAGGAATTCAGAGAGCAACTGGGGGATAAGTTTCACAGTTGAATTGTGTGTTCTCTGGAGGTGGCGAAAGTGCCTCATGAATGGAAGAGGGGACATGTGGTACCAATTTATAACGGAGGAAACAGGGAAGAACCCCTAAATTATAGACCAGTGTCCCTAATCAGCATGGTCGCAAAATTGCGCGAAAGAATTCTGAAAGACAGATGGATAAAATATCTGAAAGAGATGAATATTTTGGCTGACAGTCAGTTTGGATTTAGAAGTGGAAGGTCATGTATTTCCAACTTGTTGAGCTTTTACTCAAGAGTGATTGACGTGCTTCAGGAGAGAGATGGTTGGGTGGATTGTGTGAACAGTAATTAGATTTGGAGAAGGCCTTCGACAAGGTACCCCATAAGAGACTAATGTGGAAACTAAAGCATATAGGAGGGTTGAAGGAGAACCTCCTAGAATGGATGAAAAACTTTTTGAGAGACAAACAAATGAGGACAGTAATAAAGGATACGATGTCTGGACGGAGGGAAGTAACAAGTGGAGTCCCAGGGCTCGGTGTTGACGCCAGTAATGTTCCTGTTTTATGAAAATGATATGGTAGATGGAGTGAACAGTTATGCAAGTCTGTTTGCTGATGACGCAAAGATCTCCAGGAAGGTAGAGGTTGAGGAGGATTGTAAAATGCTGCAGGATGATCTGGATAGGATACACGAATGGAGCCGGATGTGGGAAATGAAATTTAATGCAAAGAAATGTAAAATATTGGAAAAGGGTAAAAGTACCAAGAGGCCATCATTGAATTATTTGATGGGTAATGAACCAATCACAGAAACGAGAGAAGAGAAAGATTTGGGTGTGCTGGTCCAGGACAGTTTGTCACCTGAAAAACACATTAACAAGACAGTTAGAGAGACGTATAAACTCATGACTAATATAAGAGTAGCCTTTCATTATATGGATGAGGAGATGATGAAAAAATTGATAGTGGCCATGATTCACCCCAGGTTAGAATATGCAGCAGTAGTGTGGTGCCCACACAAAAAGAAAGATATAAACAAGGTTGACAGAATACAGAGAACTGCACCCAAAATGGTCACCAGTCTGGCAGATGTCGTACAGAGAACCCTTCTTTTCTCCTTAACTGCAGCCTCTGCAACCTTATCCCACCACCAAGTTTATTTCTTGGTGGGCCTCTTGTCCAACTGCATACTGAATCTGCAACTCTCAAGAGGTTGCTCGTGAGGGCTATGTACTGTTCATTAACACTTATGTTATTGTCTCCCTGTTCAGCCACCACTCACCTCATCTCACTGTACAGGGCATCCCATACTCTTTGGTTTTTCTACTTCAGTATTTTCCTCCTAGGTGCATAGGTCCTCTTTTTTATTACCCTCTCCATCAGCACCATGATATATATAAATAGGTTTTCTTGCCGCACACACTCCTCGCTCCCTATAACTTTAACATCACTGACTAACCTCCTATCAGCCTTCATACCATGAAATACTCTTATCTGGCTGCTATTCTCCCCAGACTGGTATGTAACCAACCTACATTCTCTTTTCCTTAAATCTGTGTTGCACATAATCATGTTTATTGTCTCCCCAAACTCAAGTATCCGTTTCCCTTCCTCATTTCTTGTACCATATGCACATCCACCATGTACTCCTTCATATCCTTGAGCTGCGTCACCTACATGACCATTTAAGTCCCCTCCCAAAACCACAATTTCATCATCCCCCATACCACGTACTACATGTATTAAGATATCCCAGATTCTATCCTTCTCTACCTCATCCAGACCAGCCTATGAAACATACACTGATAAAATATGAAAAACTGACTTCTTGCACATATCCAACATCCACCCACCTCCTACTGAATGCCTCAGCTACTTCCTTCGCTCTACCCCTCTCATAACCCTGTATCCTCGTCCTTGTTTACCTGTCTCATCGTACTCCCATTTATCATTCTTGTACTGATCAATTATCCTTCTTCCATACTCATCATACTCTCACTGTCTGGCTTCATCTACCATTTGCTTTACTCTCTTTTCAAATCTCCTATATTCCTATTTCCATCTTTCTATCACTTCCAAAGACACACTTCTCTGAAGCATCTTCTTCAAAGGCTTCCTTTTTTTCTTCAAGACTATATCTCTATCACTTCTGTCCTTTTAGACACTCATTCAAATGCTGCCTTTCTTTGTTTATAAGGGCTCCAACAACCTTGCGTGTATTGGTCTTGCTCACCACTGGCCAGCTCTCCATGCAGATCAACCTCTATTCAGTCCTTTAATCATAAGGTCACACTCACTGACTTTGCCCCAAATATTTTTCTGGTCTTTCTCTTGCACGTCTACACTCAACATTCACACCTCTCACCCTCTGTTGTCATCCTTCATTCTTTCAACTATTTATGTTATCCACTAAAAGTCTCTGGAACTAACACTTTGCCCTATATACAGCTGACTTTCAAAACTACACACAAATAGGGGAAGAGGCTGTCTCACTATACCGACAGTTCAAAGTTGTTGACGAACTTAGACAAAATTAGTGCTGTGTATTCCTGAATCACTATTAATATATATATATATATATATGTAAAATATGCACATAAAAATACTGAGCTCAAGCAATAGTAAATTGACCAGAATATAAATGTAAAATAAGTGGCGATCAGTGGAATTTTAGCTCACCAGGGTTTGACTTCCCGAAGAGCGTTTATTTTCCGGGCGTAATGGTGGACTCTTATTAATACAACACCTTCTCATAACAACACAAATATATTTATATTTGCATTACTATGGGTTAGTTAAGTTACCATTAGTTAGTTAGCATAACTTGGTTAGGTTAGGTTAGTTTAGCCTGTGTTATCTATGGCTGGGTTAGGCCGTCCTACTGTGAGGCTAATACTGTATAAATATATTTGGGTGGATCTGAGTAGCTTTCACAAAGTCCACTGCCCACTTGGTAAAAAAAAAAAAAAAAAACTTATTTTTCATGAATCTATAATTTCCACTTTCCAGGGCACCACCCTTCCCCTTGTACACACTTACAGTCACATTCTTCACCCAGTCATCTGGGACAACACACTCATATACAGTATAATTGTAAATATCGTCAACAACCCAGTTCTATACCTACTGAGGCCTTCAGCATTTCAGTTGTCAACCCAGACACACCTGCCACTTTCCCCACCTGCATCCTGCCTATTGTCCTGCTCACAGTAGCAGCATCATTCAAAGGCCAAGGACCAAACACTGGATCTACAGACTCCAAACCTACCCTGGTCCAGTCATTCAGCAACCGGTTATAATGCTCTCTCGAGGCATTTTCAATATCATCACTATCCATCACTACCATTCCTGTATCATTCTTCACACACTGCTCACCTATGATATCCCTGTTTTCCCTCTTCACCTCATTTGAGACCTTAACCATTTTTCTTTCTTCCGGCACTATTTAGGTTATACAGTAAAGTCTCAGAGACTACGAGTTTCCGTTTGGACCTCCTTCCTGGCACTACATTTGGCAGCTAATTATTCATCTCTGTGACCACACCCTTTCCATTCCCAGAAATGCCTCTTTCCTTAACAGCAACATCTACACCCTCATCCTGACTATTTTTGGAGTTGCCCCTCACAACGTTACCCTTGACGTTCATACCTCTCACCCTCCTCACCCAACTATCATTATCCATCCTCTTTATCTATCAATTCTATTGCCACATGCCTCAATCTCATACAGGGTGGCCACAAACAAATTGCCTCCATGTCGCCATGTCCCCCATCATTTCATTGCCCTGCTACAAGCTCACACCCCCCACTCTCATATACATCTCCACTTCATCCCTCCATCTCATCCTTTGCCTCCCCCTCACATTCCCCACTTCCACCTCATTCACATCCATTCTCCTCATCAGTCTCTTGCTCTCCATCCTCTCCACAGAAGAAGAACCCCTGAATTATAGGCCAGTGTCCCTAACCAGCATGGTCGCAAAATTGTGTGAAAGAATTCTGAAAGATAGATGGATAAAA
Source organism: Coenobita brevimanus (assembly GCF_032717465.1). NCBI lineage: Eukaryota > Metazoa > Arthropoda > Malacostraca > Decapoda > Coenobitidae > Coenobita > Coenobita brevimanus. The sequence goes on along the minus strand of NW_027644770.1, from coordinate 2,871,252 downwards.
TATCTGAAGAGATGAATATTTTGGCTGATAGTCAGTTTGGATTTAGAAGTGGAAGGTCATGTGTTTCCAACCTGTTGAGTTTTTACTCAAGAGCGATTGACGTGTTTCAGGAAAAAGAAGATTGGGTGGATTGTGTGTATTTAGATTTGGTAGAAGACCTTTGACAAGGTACCCCATAAGAGAATAATGTGGAAACTAGAGCATATAGGAGGTCTGAAGGGGAACCTCCTAGAATAGATGAGAGACTTTTTGAGAGACAGACAAATGAGGACAGTAATAAAAGATAAGATGACGGGATGGAGGGAAGTAACAAGTGGAGTCCCACAGGGCTTGGTGTTGGCACCAGTACTGTTCCTGATTTATGTAAATGATATGGTAGATGGAGTGAACGGTTATGCAAGTCGGTTTGCTGATGATGCAAAGATCATGAGGAAGGTAGAGGTTGAGGAGGATTGCAAAATGCTGCAGGAAGATCTGGATAGGATACACGAATGGAGCCGGATGTGGGAAATGAAAGTCAATGGAAAGAAATGTAAAATATTGGAAATGGGTAAAAGTACCAAGAGGCCATCATTGAATTATTTGATGAGTAATGAAATAATCACAAAAGCGAGAGAAGAGAAAGATTTGGGAGTGCTGGTCCAGGACAGTTTGTCACCTGAAAAACACATTAACAAGACAGTTAGAGAGACGTATAAACTCCTGCCTAATATAAGAGTAGCTTTTCATTATATGGATGAGGAGATGATGAAAAAACTGATAGTGGCCATGATGCGCCCCAGGTAAGAATATGCAGCAGTAGTGTGGTCCCAACACAAAAAGAAAGACATAAACAAGATTGAGAGAATACAAAGAACAGCAACCAAGATGGTCCCCAGTCTGGCAGATCTGTCGTACAGAGAGAGCCTGGAAAAGCTGGATTCGCCTTCCTCAGAAGAAAGTAGAAAGAGAGGCGACATGATTGCAGTGTTCAGGACCATGATGGGAGTAGATAAGATTGGCAAAGAAGATCTGTTTTTATGGGATAAGAGAGTAACAAGAGGACACGGCATGAAACTGAGCAAGCCAAGCTGCTTCAAGGATATCAAGAAATATAGTTTTCCTTATAGATATATAGACCTATGGAATAACCTGGACAAAGAGATCGTCCAGTCTAATAACTTAAACGCGTTTAAAGCTAAATTTGACTTATTGAGAAACAGAGACGGGACCCCACGAGCGTAGCTCATTTCCTGTATATCACAATTAGGTAAATACAAGTATCAAGAAGAGCATAGTGATTGAAAACAGAAGAGGACAGGACAGAAAGAAAGACTGGAGACAAAAAGGCCCCTTTTAGTCGCCTCTTACGACAAGCAGGGATACTGGGGAAGTATTCTTTCCCCCCTTCCCCAGGGGGTCCACACACTCAAGAGAAATTACAAGTTTAATCCCTTCCCACCTGCTGCTTCTCTATTCAATCACTAATTCCTTAGGTCAAACTCTATGACCTCAACCTATTTCTTTTACGGAATGTTTCTCACAACTTTACCATCAGCATTCACACCTCCCACCCTCTCCACTCAGTTGTCACCCTCCATCCTCTCCGGCATCAATGTACCCCTTCTTCTCATATCACTAACATATTCAGGTCCCAGCCTTCCTCTAAACTATATATATACAATCATGATCCCACCAGGCCAGTCATTCCATGCCCACTTCACTCTTTCTTATCACTGTTTACAAAAAATCAGCAACCTTCCTTCCTTGTTGTACATTTTCAAGCACTTCACCCTCCAAACTTCAATCCTTACTCATCACACTATCCAAGTACTTAAACGCACTCACACTTTCCATTTCCTCATCATCCAACATCACTGTGCATCCCTCACTTCTCTCGAGGACCATAACTTTACTCTTCCCTACATTCACCATTAGATTCCATATCTTACACACTCTTAGAACCTCATTCACCAAGCCTTGAAGTTCTCCTTTGTCCTCACTTAACAATACAGTATCATCTGCAAACAACAGTACAGGGAGTTTATAAATGTTGCTCTCTCTCCTTAAAGTCGCTCCAACACAATACTATGGCTCTATTATCTATCCTTCATTATCAACATATTCTAATGTCAAACTCTGTACGCTGAGCTATGAATATCCACCTCCATTACTGACAAATTCACACTACCGTACAGCATTAAAATCCTAACACATGCTGCATAAAAGCACTTATTACCCTCCTACCGAGGTAGCCCCACTTCCAGCGCATATCATGTCCCACAAATAACAAAACTCCTCCACACACTGAAGACACACTCCACCAAACTTAATCCTTTCCTACATCTCTGTCTTGCCACACTCTCCCCTCCACACCAAACACACAAAATCACCATTACAGTATTTTGGTTTGCAATCCTACCTTCTAATAATACTGTATCTCTTATGCACCCACTTATCACAAACACGCCCAAGGTGGAATTATTCCCCACAATCTTGTGGCAAATTGCATATGGACAAACTCGCCCTCCGTGGACAGCACCACCACCTGCCCTAAATATCATCACCTCAGCTTTATCCGCTCTTACTCTCTAACACACAAGTCCCATTCTATCCCAGTATTTCCTACATCTTTCAACCCTATCTCTCTCTGCCATCAACACTGTCATTAGCATAAAACAACTCCCATGGGAGTGTAGTTCTAAAGTCTCATAAGAGCTTCAAGAACCATGTGGAACAATAATGGGGTTGAAACTGACCCTTGATGCCCACCACCATTCACAAAACATTTATCACCCAAACCTCCGTTCACTTTCACCTGAGTGCGAAAACCTTCATACATTGCCATAACCACCCTAACTAGTCAGTTCTCCATCCCGAGCTTTCCAATTCCCACTGTCATTCGTTAAAGACCTTCATGAAATCAACAAAAACAAAGTAGAACTCTGTCCTCCTTCCTATATAAAAACAAAAACAAAATAACAAAGAGCCAAATTCAAGAACCATTCATTTTGAGATGCCTGGACACACTGCATTTAAAAGACTGGAGGTCTTAAGCTGTTGGAAATACTGAAGAAGGGAGGCAGTTCCAGAGTTGATCTGTTGTATACATGAAGGACTGAGAGTAATAGTTAACTCTTGCATCAGAGAGCTGGACAGAAAAGAGATGAGAGTTTGTTGCTGGATGGGTACTACGTGCATGTCGTAGCAGACGAGGGATGCAAGCAGACAGTTCGGAGGAGCAGTGACCATTTAAGTAGCGATAAAGGATAAAGATTCAACAGTGAGGTGACGAAACAGAGGTTGAGGCGAGCCAGTAAGAGGAGGAGGATTAATGAGACAAAAAACCTTTGACACCACGCTACTGAGAAGAGCTGTATGCGGGGAACCTCCCCACATACAAGAGTTGTACTCCAGACAGGGACGAATAAAACCCATGTAAAAGGTCAACAACTGTGCAGGGGTAAAGAAGGCACGAAGTCAGCTTAGCACACCTAATCTTTTGGACGCAGATTTTACACGAGATGTAATACGTTCTTTCCATGATAAATCCCAAAAGAATGAAACCCCAAGTATGTTTAAAGATGATGCAGGATTGAGCTGGATACTATTAAAAACTGAAGGGTACTCCTGTAGAAGACTGTCAGGTTGACAGATGTAAGAACTGAGTTTTTGATGCATTAAAAACAACTTTACTTTTACCCCTGTCAGAGATATGAGCCAAGTCAAACATTTGGTGTACCATAGCCTCATCCCTTGTTTGTTGAAACTGCTGAGATGGATGATGCAAGAAGCGAACAGAAAGGTGAAGGGTGGAGTCATCAGTGTATAAGTGGATAGAGTTAGATGTACTGCTTAGGTCACTGATGATAAAAAGGAAGAGAGCTGGTGATAGGACAGAGCCCTGAGGAACACCACTAGTGATAACTCTAGGAGAAGAACAGCGGCCGTCTAAAACCGCAGCTATAGAACGACCAGAAAGGAAGCTTGAGATGAAGGGACAGATAGAAGAATAGAAGCCATAAGAAGGCAGTTTGGAAATTAAAGATTTATACCAGACTCAACTAAAAGTCTTTGAGATGTCAAGTGAAATGGCAAAGCTTTTGCCAAAATCCTGAAAGGATTGGATAACACTAGAGCTTGATAGAGCAGGAGCAGGGTATGTCTGTCAGCAGCCTATCTAATATGAGCTAGAACCTTTAAAAGGCTCACAACCTTCAGGAAAGAAGCCTTTATCTGCTTTAAATGTGGGATCCAAATAAGAGAGGGGTCACAGATGAGGCCTAAAAACCTCATTTCCATACCAGCAATCCTTTGGCACAGATTTATGGGTCAGGATGGGCCCCATGTAACTGGCAGAAGTGCACTGCAATGGTCTCAGATGAGGAAAATCTAAAAGCCATGTTTCGGTGCCCTGGTAACAGAATGATTTATTGCAAGTTGCAGCCAGCACTCTGCCACCAACATACTGGATGCAGCAAAGGAGACAGAGACATCATCCATAAAGAGGAAGCTCTTCACTCCCTCTGCTAGGATCTCCACAATGCCAGTAACTCTTTCCACAGTTAGGGTAGCGGTGCAAAAGTCACCCGCTCGTTACTGGACAACGCAAGCTGCGTCGAACAAAATCGCTTGATGGAAGAAAGAAACATCATAAATTAGCACGTAATTTATATTCGCCAAACGTTTTTATCAACACCATATGCAAGCGCAACTATCTGAGATTATGTGAATAAAAAATCAGGCAGATAGAGGCATAAATAAAGGCAGGGGAAAATATAATTTAGCCAAACACCGCTCCCACACCGCAACACGACCGTAAGGTAATTTCCTTTTGTGGTAAGTAAGACCAATCCGAATTGTTCAACAGTAAATGTTTATATACCAAAATGTAGCTAATGAAATTTTGTAAAACTCTTTATTAGTAAAAATTACCATGAAACATATACAGTAAGACCTCACTATAACGGACTAATTGGGGCCCAAACCATTCCGAAAAATGCAAAATTCCGATAAAAGCGACATCCAGACTTCCCTCTGCTAAACCGGACTTTTTCCGATATACTGTATCAGACATTAGTCCAGATAGCATGAACAGTTGTTAAACTGTTTTAACTACCATTGTGGTACCATACTGTGTTATAACTTCACTACAATAATCTATCTATCTATCTATTACCAGACACCATAATCCCATATGGGGTGGCCATTTGACTCTGAGTTATTTGTTTTACAGGGCGGGGCACTAACCCTCCACCAACCCACTTGACACGTAGGGAGCACGTATGGTTTGGTCAAATGGTATAATATATATAATAATACTGTACCGTACACTGATAAACATGTTTTTTATTTACCTTATTGTGGTGAACACAGCTGAAGTGGTCAGGCAGTCCACACTGCTTCTGCCTTTATCGGACTTTTTCTGATATACAGCAATTTAGTCAGGTAGATCCTCGAGTCCGACAAAAGCGAATTCTGAACTATTGAAGTCCGTTATATCGAGGTTATCCTGTATTTCCATGAGGAAACGAGAAAGAAAGAAACATGGTAAATTAACACATTTTATATTCACCATAAGCAAGTACAGTACAACCATTTGAGACTAAGTGAATACAAAATCAGGCAGATAGAGGCATAAATAAAGGCAAGGGAAAAAAATAATTCAGCAACAACTCTGGCCGTCCAAAACACCGTTCCAGCACTGCACCACAACCGTAAGATAATTTCCTTTTGCGGAATGTAAAACCGACCCAAACTGTCCAACAGGAAATGTTTGTATACCAAAATGTCACAAATCAAACATCATAAAACTCTTTCTCAATAACAATTACCATAAAACATATATTTCTATGAGAAAACACAAAGGAAATAAAAAACATTGTAAATCAGCGCATAATTTATGTTCGCCAAACATTCTTTACAACACCATAAGCAAGCACAACTATTAGAGATTTCAAGGAATAATATCTATTTATCTATCTATTGCCAGATGCCTCAATCCCCCACGGGATGGCCACAAACAAACTGCCTCTACGTAGCCCTGTCCCACACCATTTCACTGCCCTGCTCCCAACTCACACCCCCCTCTCTCATAAACCTTTCCACCCCATCCCTCCATCTCACCATTGGCCTTCCCCTTCCTCTCCTCCCCTCCACCTAACTCACACACACTCTCCTCATCAGTCTCTCACCCTCCATCCTCTCCACATGGAATAATAAAATCATGGAAATTGAAGCAAAACCAAGGGTCTGAGGACAAAAAGTTTAAGAAGTACCGCGAGTGCAGAAACAGGTGGGGGGTTCTACCAGCATTCAGCCAAGGCCGAGCCGGCCCACATCCTGAATAATTGCTCGTGGTTGGACGCAGTTTGCGTCGTCCAGTAATGAGAGGGTTAACTGCAACAGCAAATAATGCTACACTCAAAACACTCCTCTGTGGCACCTCCTCCTCCTCAGAGTACAGCGGAGAGTTCACATCCCACACACACACACACACACACACACACACACACACACACACACACACACACAGAGGAAACTTCCTGTCAAAGAGGAAGTTCTGGATAAAAATGGGTAAGCAACCCCAAAGACCATAAAAATGGAGACTTGATAAACTGCCATCACACCAAGCTGCATCAAACTCCTTCTCAAGTCACGATTGTATCTGGAAGCATATTTGGACCAGATGGATGGTTCAAGGTAAATAACATTGTCCATGGTGGATCTATGGTTCTCCATAGTGGATCACATCTGCCTGAACCCACAGGGATTTAGATACAAACCCACCATTTTCTAAAAACAGTTTGCAAATGTACAATGTCAAAGAGGGTGTGCAGAAACTGGACACAATGGACCGGTCCTTCCCTGGCATAGGGATCATGATTATTGCCAGGTGCCAGCCAGTTGACATCATCCCCTCCAGTTGAACAAGGCCAAGGACTCCTCCCCTAGATGGCGAATTACAGCATGTGGAATATCATCGTGTCCTGGAGCTGTGTCCATGCAGCAAGTACGGGCAGTTCTCTCAGTGAATAAGGTGTTGTCAGCCTCCCCTTCCCCGATGACTGAAAACCCAGCCCCAACCTCTCCAACCGCAATCACCAAAATATGGTGCTGAAGGCTTTCTCCTGGAAACAGTATAAATTGTTCAGCAAAAGCAGCAGCAACCACCTGAGATTCTGACACAATACCTCTACTGATCCTGGCCACTGGTGGGTTTGATGAACATTTCCCTTGTACCTTCCAAACCTGGCATGGAGGAGTGGAGGAGTTAATGGACAAAGCACAGGTTGCCCAGGGGCTACACCGTGCATTCTTTATGGTCCACCTGTATTTTGCAAGGACTTGGTGGAACTGCACCTTTAAAAACTCACTCCGTGTGCAGGGAAACTTGAGTATCCAGCTCTGTAGGCTCTGCAAACTGCTGCACACTTACTATTGCACTATGGCACAGGCCTATGAGGAGAGCAGCCACATGTTCTGGGAACTGCCCTCACACCTGCCTGGTAAAGAGTACAGGTGAAATGCAGTACAGCTTCATCAACACTATGAAACTCCACCCCCAAGATTGAGGAACACTTGGGTCTTGAAAAAGGTCCCAGTCAGTCCAGTCCAGACACCAACAGGAAACCTGTGGTGTGGATGAACTGCCAGCTGCGTGTAGTAAAACTGGGTAGTGGTCACTGCCATGGGCATCAAAGACAATCCACATAAAATCTAGTGCACAGTCCAGTGATGACAGAATGAAGTCAATAGCTAAAAGGGTACCACTGTGAACTCCTATATGTGTAGGATCCCCTGTACTGAGGACAAAGAGGTCTCAATCCTCCATCACTGACACCAGCAAATAACGTCGTGGATTGGATAACATGTTTCCTCACAATGGATGGCTTCCGTTCAAATCCTCAAGGAGAATGAACTGCCATAGCAGCTGGTGAACCAATCCATCAAGGTTCTCTCAAATGGCAACAGTATTTGGAAGGCGACAGGAATTACACACTATGCACCTAATGCCTAGGTGCAGCTGAAATGCCACTGCCTGGAGAGAAGACTGCAGGGAAAATATGAAAGGCAAATCAGCACAGCGGAAGATGGCACAGCCACCCTGATGACCACCTGCAGGATGTGGGGTTGAGAATATTCCAGCATATCCCCTGGGTAGAGAAAATATCTGGTTCCTCAGAAAAGTGTCAAGTATGTAGTTGTTGCTGTGTAATATTTTCCGTACAAGTTGGGGCACGGGCAAACGAAGTGCCCGTCAGAGACACTCATGGTAATGTAACCACACACACACACACACACACATACACACACACACACACACAAAAGAATCTAAGACAATGTCAGTGGTGGTGTATCAGTTAACAAGGAGGAGGGTAATCCCTGACCGTTTGTAAGAGGACAGGGAAAGGTGTGCCGCCCACAACCCTGTCCGTATCTGCAATGTCGTTGCCAGATCGAGCAAAACTCCCAAGGTTGAGCACTGAGCAGAGCAGTGACCGGGCAATCTAGAATGTACTGGCAGAGAGGCTCAGCAGATCATGAAAGGCAGTGGGGACATGGGTCAGGCTCGAAGCCAGCAATCTGCCTATAGCACAGGAACCCCATAAACAATCGTCGGAGTCTCACAAGGAGATAATTAGGCATGCCTAGTGCAATCGGAAGAGGAGTGTAGGCCACAGCCGCAGCATACCAGGCAGCCGATCGAGAGCCCTTGGCGATACATAGTTGATGATCCTCCCTGGTGCGACTGCCAATAATGTTGCCCACCCCAGAGAGAACAATTGAGACACTAGGGGGAAGCTGAAAAGTCACCACTGGGAATAAGCTAGCTCCTTCTGCTGAGTCTGCAAGCTCACTCCCCGCGAGACCGACATGCCCGGGGACCCAATGAAAAGTCACCGAGCCACTCTGCTTCCGTATGATGGAAGACACGGTGTAAATTTCGGTCAGTAAAGCCGTGTGCTCTGTGATGGAAAATTATTGCAAGTGCTGAAGGGAGGAGAGGGAGTCCGTATGTATAAACATACGCCAGAGACAGTTGCGATGGGCATGGCGCAGCACACAAAGTAGCACCACCAGCTCTGCCTGGAAAGCAGAGACCCCGAGGAGATACGACAGGATTCCATGAGGTTCCCACAGGCAAACACCACCCCTGCAGAACAATCAGAGCCAACTGACCTGTCGGTGTAATTTTCTGCCGATGCTGTGGAGTCCAAGGCAGCAATCCTACTGAGTCCCTCCTGCCGAAGGACGGTCGGAAAGGAGTGGCGAGGTGGTGTCTCCGGGGGAAATAAAACGGTATAAGGGAGAGATGTCCAGGGAGATGGAGGAGAGAACCCCGGACAAGTCAGGTCAGGTTTACGACAAACCTCCGGTGCAACACCCAAGTTGTGTATAGTAGCGGTGGTGGCCCTAGCACAATCGTGGTGGGGCAGTGGGTCAACGGGCCGACCTGTTAGCCGCCGTAAGAGGACAGAGACTGGCAAGAAGGGCCGGCGTTGCACCAGTTATAGAGTGACTGCCATCGCCCGCAATGCCACACGATGAGCAAGGAAGGGAAATCCACTCTCCCCACGCAAGTTAACTAGGCGTGTCCAGCGGGGAGTGCCCAGCATAACCTGCAAAGCTACGTTCTGAAGCACCTCCAGAGAACGAGCAAAAGATGGGGTAAGACTGGTGAGACGGATCGCACTGTAATCGACCAGCGAGCAGATTGCATGTGTGTAAAAGGTGCACAAGGCTGTGTAGGAAGCCCCTAGGCTGCGTTTAGATAGATAACGCAGCGCAGCAATGCATGTGGTGGCTCGCTCTTGAAAATACCTGACGTGCGTGGAGAAGGTGAGCCTACTGTTGAAAAAAGACCCATAAGTATTTGTGGAGCATCACAATCCGATTGTTGCCGGCCGAATAAATGTTATTCTGTGTTAATGGCTCATAAACATTTATTTCTTAAGCATCCCTGCTGGCTGGAACACATGTTGTCTGAACGTTGTCAGGAGTACCGTAATAAGGAAGGACCTCTGCTGGCTGGAACACACGTTGTCTGAACGTTGTCATAAGTACCGTAATACGGAAGGACCTCTGCTGGCTGGAACACACGTTGTCTGAACGTTGTCAGGAGTACCGTAATACGGAAGGACCTCTGCTGGCTGGAACACACGTTGTCTGAACGTTGTCAGGAGTACCGTAATACGAAAGGACCTCTGCTGGCTGGAACACACGTTGTCTGAACGTTGTCAGGAGTACCGTAATATGGAAGGACCTCTGCTGGCTGGAACACACGTTGTCTAAACGTTGTCAGGAGTACCGTAATATGGAAGGACCTCAGCTGCCTGGAACACATGTTGTCTGAATGTTGTCAGGAGTACCGTAATATGGAAGGACCTCAGTTGGCTGGAACACATGTTTGAATGTCATCAGAAGCAGGTTACGCATGTTTTTTCTGAGTGACTGTTGTCCGTCTCCCTGCACCCACCCTCATTCCTAAGAAGCCCATTCAATGAAAACTTTAATTCTGTATTCCAATTTGCAGTTGATATCCCACCTCTTACTGAGAATTTTCAAGTACACTCATATGCTAGCAGAACTACAAAATCAATACGATATGATGAATGATATATTTGTCGGCAAGTGACTTCAGTAACTTAAGCTGGCGGGAAAAAGTGACTAGGGAAACAATGTGTTAGTCTACTAAGCTTTTCTGAGCAAGAAACCTTGTATGAATAAAGTTAATATATAATGCAACTCCGCAGCCTACTGATAAAATATTGTGCAAGTACTCACTCATCCTTACGAACATTGTTAGAGTCGAAGGACAGCTGGACAGTCATCCTCCACATCCACAGCTGATGTGGATGGCACTGGTTCTGGCTGCTGCGGCAGTTTTGATGACTGCTGTGCAGCTATCTGGAACATCATTCTAATGTCACTTTGTTTAATTTTCTTGCACCTCTCAGTAATCATCTAGTTATTGAGTTGGTGTAGAAACATTATGGATTGTGAGGAAAAAAAATGGCTTCGTCTCGGCAAACATGATGACAGTGTTCATTGCATTTATTCCATCACTCCATGAAATTTTAGTCTCTTCAGGCTCTTCCTCGTCACTTTCTTGATCCTTGGTGTTTTCTTTTCCTCTGTTCATCACTACATCTATTATTTGCTCGGTGCTGAAATTATGGGCGACAGGAATATTTTCATCAACTTTCATCCACTCCCGAACTTCTTCCTGGGGAACAATGTGGCCTGCCAAGTCGCATACCTCCTCCTGAAGATCCTCACTCGATGTTTTTTCGGACGGGAAGCCCTCAAATTGTTCGTCGTCATCAGAGCTTTCGGATTCAGTCATAACCCTATGCCATATCTTGTGCCAACACCTACTGATGGTTTGTTTCCTCACATTTTTCCATGCGACTGCCAGAGTGTGAATGGCTTCTCTTATGCTGAACTCCTTTCCAAACTCGCCAATTTTCCCATCAGCATTTAGGACTTTACGCATAAAGTCCCGCGTGTACAACATCTTGATGTCTTGAATGACACCCTGGTCCATGGGTTAAACAAGGCTGGTAATACTGAGTGGCATGAACAATGCAAAACTGTTACCATTTACGAGCTGATCAGCTGGGGGAAGCGCTCGGCAGTTATCAAGCACAAGCACCACTTTACTGACCTCTGGCTTACCAATTTTCTTAAGATGATTCTTAACACTTGGAACAAAGACGTGGTGAAACCACCAAAGAAAAATTTCACAGTCCATCCAGGCATTATTCTGTGCTTTGTAATAAACAGGCAAAATAAGACAACCCTGTAAAACACCGTGGCTTGCCGTACTTGCCAATAACCAGCAGCTTGAGTTTGTGTGTACCCGCCACATTTGCACAGACAAGCACAGTCACTCTATCCTTATTTTGTTTGAATCCAACTGCTACTTTCTCATGGCCACATGCAAGAGTTGATATTGGTAAGCAACGCCGCATTAGCCCAGTTTCATCGGCGTTATATATTAGCTCTGCAGTCAATCCGTGATCAGAAACTATCTATCTATCTATCTATTGCCAGATGCCTCAATCCTGCACGGGGTGGCCACAAAAAAATCACCTCCACGTCGCCCTGTCCCCCACCATTTCACTGCCCTGCTCCCAACTCACACCACCCTCTCTCATATACCTCTCCACCCCATCCCTCCATCTCATCCTCGGCCTCCAAATCCATGAAAGCCGCATACATCTTCTTTCCCTTCTCCAGAAACTTTTCCACTAAAGATCTAAGAATGAATATCTGATCTACACAACCTCTTCCCTTCCTAAAACCACCCTGTTCTTCTCCAACTAATTCCGCTGTTATTTCTTTAACTCTGTCAATAAGTATCCTACCATACACTTTTCCTATTACACTAACAAGACAAATGCCCTTATGTTTACCACACACTTATTTTTCCCCATTCCCTTTGTACAAGGGAATAATTATGCCTGACTTCCAATCCAATCTGCACATCTTCCACATCCATTCTACTACTATCTCTCCCCCATGCTTCAGCTATACCACCACACACTCCACCAATTCCTGGGGCTTTCCCCAGTTTGACTTTCTTCATTGCTTCCACAACTTCTAGCCTACTGATTTCGTCTTGTCTTCTCACCTCCTTCTTTCTCCCAGCCATTCCCCAGCCGCTTATACTCACATTACTTCCATCTTCTATGTTCAACGATTGCTTAAAATGTTCATTCCATCTACTCACTTTTTCTCCCTTCTCCACTAGCAATCTACCATTATTTATCTTTCACTCCCCTGCTAACTTGAATGCTACCCTGTCTTACTCTCTTCACCTTCCAGAACATTTTCTTACAGTCCCTTCACTTTACACTCAAATTCCTTCCAAATTCTTCATCCACTCTATTCTTACTCTCGCTTACTAATCTTTTCACCTCTCTCTTTCTTTCTACATATAACTCTTTCTTCCACCTCTCAACTTCTTCCAAGCCCCTATTTCTCATCCATTCATCGTATCCTTTCTGCTTTTGTGCCACAGCCTGTCTTACCTCTTCATTCCACCACGTTGTTCATTGCACACCCCTCCATCTTCTCTTCATCCCACACACCACATCACATGCTGCACATATTTCTTCTGTAAATATCCTGCACACACTTTCCACGTCCCCCATCTGCTCTAATTCATATTTGACCAATCATTCCTCCACTTCTCTCTTATACTCTGCCTTTTTCTTACCCTCTTGTAACCTTTCCACTCTCCTTCCAAATACTCTTTCTTCCCGTCTCTCCCTTCTTCTATTTCTCCATCCTAATTGGTCCTTGATTCTGGCCACCACCAAGTAATGGTCAGAAAGTCCACTCCCCCAACCTCTATAAGCTCTTGCATCCATTACACATTTTTGCATCCTTTCATCCACACACACATAATCAATCATTGCCTTCCTTTCATTCAGTTCACCACCCACCCTTCTCATCACTCGCCATGTATACCTGTGAATCATCTTGTGCCTGAAGAGGGTATTGGCTATCACCAACCCCCTCCCAGCATTGCCATTCTCATCTATCTCAGCAGGCACACCCCACTCACCAACTATTCCATCCATCTTCACATTCCCTACTTTACCATTCATATCTCTGATCAAAAACACTCTCTCATTCCTTCTAAACTTTTCCATGCACGCTTCCACATTTGTTCAGAACTCTTCTCTCACTCTGCTTGAATGATCTTGCATTGGCGCATACACTCACACTATCACCCACATTTGTATTCCAACTTTCAATCTTACCCACACAATCCTTGACCCAACTGATCCATACTCTCTTATGCCCCTCTTCCATTTTTTACTCACAACTATACATACTCCTTCTTTTGCCCTCTCATTCTCACCTACTCCTGCACATATACCCCATCCATACTCCCATTCTCTCACACTCTCACCTCTCCATTTCGTTTCAGTTATTCGGCATACATCAACTTTCGCACCCTCAAGCACCTGAACAATCTCTCTCTCTCTTTCACCTCATCATTCGCTCCCCTTACATTCCAAGTTCCGATAACCATGTCCTTTGTCCAGTCCTTGGTCGTCATCTTTTGGTCAGTCCTTGTCCAAGGCTTATTGTTTGTCTTTTTAGTTAGTTGTTTTCCGGGGAGGGGCACTAACCCTCCGCCAACTCTTTTAGTCGCCTTTTACGACAAGCAGGTTTACTGGGGGAGTATTCATGAAAAAAAAAACCCTACCCCCAGGGGGTCAATCTGACATATTTAGCAGACGTGGGGTAATCGTAATCTGTAATCGTAATCGATTGTAATCGATTACAGACTTTTGTGTAATCGTAATCGTAACTGACTACAGTAGGTATGCATAGTACCCGAGCTCACAGTAAGTGAATCTCATTGTACGCGAGGACCTATTTTTTATCAAATTGCAATGTATTTTTAATAGCATGTGAATTGAACTCGTAATACGCGAGACAGCAGGGAAGAGTGGCTCAAATCCGGAGCTGAGAGCAAGAGGGCTGAGAGCAGGAGACCGCAGCAGAACAGCCAGCACCACCAGTGATGGAGAATGGAGACTTGTCGATGATGGACATCGGCTGGGTAGTGTGTGCCCTAGATAAGTTCAAGGAAGAATTCAAGGACATCGAACACTGTCAGTTGCGATTGGTGGAAGTGATGACTTCACTGGACAGAACCTTCTGCTACTACACAGACAGGCACAACCAGGTTAACAGACGGAAGCAAACCTTCATCACACATTTCCTGCGGCCTCAAGAAAGTGAGGAATCACTCCCTTCAACTTCAACACAGCCATATCCTGGGGAAGATCAAGATGATGATGCAATGTCTGAGGTGTCAGAAAGACTTTGAAGGGTTTATGAACAAAGTGGGTGCATTAGCTAGTGAAAATGTCGAAAGTCGTGGTGACGAGTGTGGCGAGGAAGGTGGTGGGTCGGGTGCTGCAGGAGGTGCACACTAGGTGCCTCACCCTGCCTTGGATCCCCTTCTTAAGTCCATCAAGCTTGTTGTCCTCTTCAGTTAAGGTGAGCAGCCATATTCTTGTTGGTTTAGTTAAATCATATCCTTGTTGATTTAGTAAAGCCATAATCTTGGTTCACTTTATTAGGTCATATGTCTTAGATATTTTCCCTGTACAGTACAATACTGTACTCAGGTCTGAAAGGATTAAAAGGGTTGCCCATGAAGGGGGGTGCCGCCCATATTATTATTATTATTATTATTATTACAGTACACCCTCATTATCGACGTTTTTTTTATTGACGGATTTGATTATCGACGGTTTTTTTTTGTCTCCTGGGAGTTAAATTATTATTATTAAAAAAATAAAAAAATAAAGAATTGTATTGGCACCTCCTAGCAAGTTTGCGCGCCATCCTGCCAGGTGTCTCTGGCTGCTCGCGGCATGTTCCCGCCGACCCAACAAACAACAGCATCAGTACACGTTTGTCTGTTGTTCTCATATCGTGTTCGGCCACATCTATCGTGCTTTCGCGATCATCAAGGCTCCGAAGCGCCCTTGTAACACTCCAACTGGAAATAAGGCAGCTAAGAGAGCAAGGAAAGTACTTACTTTGGAAGTAAAGAACGAAATATTACAAAAACTTAGAAGTGGAATGAGCTATGCAGCGGTTGGTTGCGAGTATGGCATGAATGAGTCCAGTGTTCGTGGCATAAAATGGAGAGAAAAAGACATTAAAGATGCTCTGGCTTCGTACACACCAGGATCGGCTAAAGTAACGATGCATGTGAGAGATGATGCCTTGGTGAAGGTGGAAAAGGCACTGAATATTTGGACTGAGGACTTAAACCGTCGACACGTGCCGCTAGACTCCCAGTTCATCTGAAACAAAGCAAAACAACTCTACGCTCGGTTTGCTGGTGAAAGCAGTGGTGTTGGTGAAGATAATGGTGATGAAAGTGAGGCAGGTGAAAATAGTGATGATGGTGATGAAAGTAATGACAATGGTGATAGGCCTAGTAATGTTGGTGCTTCTAGGCAAAAGAAATTTGCAGCCAGCAAGGGCTGGTTCGAGAATTTTAAGAAAAGGTATGGCCTACATAACATTAGGATGACTGGTGTAGCACCTTCAGCAGATCAGATAGCAGGAGAATCGTACCCACGTGACATTGCTGAACTTATAAGGGAGAAAGGGTACAGGCATGAACAAGTGTTTAATGCGGACGAAACACGCCTGGAGAAAGGGTACAGGCATGAACAAGTGTTTAATGCGGACGAAACACGCCTGTGGTGGAAGAAAATGCCTAAAAGAAAGTACATTTCGAAGGAGGAGAAAAGTGCGCCAGGCTTTAAAGCAGCAAAAGATCGTGTGTCTGTGCTGTTGTGTGGTAATCCAGAAGGACATATGATAAAACCCATGCTCCTGTATCATTTGTTATAATGTTAAAGACGAGTTGGATTTTTTGTCAATAAAGGATATTTCTTGCAAAAGTTAGGCAGAGATTAAATATGAAATATACGAGCATAAGGAGAGTTGAATTTTCCTAAAAGAAGATCCTAGCGAAAGCTAGGCTAAGATTCATCTTTAATAGCATAAACTGCCATTCAGTTGTGAAAATTTAGGTCTGGGAGAAATGGAATATCAAGAATGAAAGGAAGCTCTTGAGAATGAAAGTAAATAGGAGAGCATGGTCTCTCTGGTATGAGCTAGCAGCACTGGCGTGTGTTGTGAAGATCGGTGCGAACAGCTGATCTAACGTAACACTTGCCTCACACTCTCAGTTATTAGAACGTATGAATGACCACCACTGCTGCTTTCGTTTTTTTTTTTTTTTTTTTTTTTACACACTCGGTTATGTAAACATATGGATGGCTACAACTGCTGGTTTCGCCTTTTATTTTTAGATGAAGTGAGGTGTAAGTGGAGAGAGAAGTGATGATACAGCAGCCATTACAAGTTGAGGTCCAGTGTACGACCACTATGCATCAACATCAGAGATTATGCTATTTTTTCCATAATTCTTTACTTAATATAAGTAGTTTTATTATGATATTCAGTTTTTCAATTGCCTAACTAATTTATTTCTAAGAAACACTAAAACTAAGCTCCATATTACATACGAGTGATTGAAGGGATATTAAAATATATAAATAAAGGGTACCTGACCAGACGAAAATCGGTATCGACGGTTTTAGGCATCGACGGGTATCTTAGGTACCTATCCCCCGTCGATAATGAGGGTGTACTGTATTATTTTTAGGTGGGAAAAAAGATCTGGATGATGACGATGATAATGATGTCAAACTTTAAATAACCTTCAATAAAGTTTGTTTTATTAAGCCTGGCCTCCCCATCACCCCTTACAGCCAGCCCAGTCCACAGGCAATAACAAAATTACAAAAAGCATAATATACTACATTAAAACCACCATCATCATCCAACTCTTTCCCTTATCAGACATGGCTTCAGCAAAACAGTAACAAAATAGTACAGACCACATACAACACTAGGTAGGTCATGCAGAACATCGTGCTGAATCAAGTTCGTCCTAAAACATTACATATATTTACAGGTAAAATAGGGAGGTAGGTTCTGGAAGCCCAATACTATAAAGATAACTACTGTATATTAAGACAGGTTATTAAAAATGCCCCAAGGCAGTGCGTTTACACACAATATCGCCGACTGGACGCACCAGTGCATCCTAACCTAACAGAGAGGTTTTGTCCCCAAATACCCACCATAATTTTAACCACCAACGACTGCCACTAAACCTAACCTTGAAAGCCTACAATACCAACCGTGCAAAAAATTCTAACCTGATCAACACGTAAAAAATCCCTACCCAGTATCATGCATATTTTGAATGAATCACTTTTGGTAAACTGTCATTACAAAAAGGCAAAGTTTCATTTTCGTTTAGTTTTTAAAGGCTCCACTATGCTTGCATGTGTCAGCCTTGGTCACCTAATGGCAGCTTTCCATGCTGCTCATCTCAGGCAACTTCCCTATTCAGATCCTTAACCCCAAGGTCACACTCAATAACCTCGTCCAAGGTCTTTCTCTGTCTACCTCTGACAACCCTATCCCTAATGTTAATAAATAATCCCTCTAATATCCGAACGCCCAATATCCGAACATCCCCACTAACCGGACATGATCGTCCCGGGATCCAATATTCTAAAAATGGTCCCGGATGGGGAGGGGGGGAGGGGGGGGGACAGCTTTGTTGTGGCGCGTCATTCCTCCGACGTCCGCTACAGCGCCCCTGCATCCTCCCCACTTTCCGCCTGTTTCTTGTCGCAAGTGCACACTCGTCGTCATCCTGCCCACGTGCTCGCTTTTGTGGTGATGCCTTACCTGCTGCAGGCATTCCTGCTGCTCTCGTACCTCTCCTTCGTGTGTGTGATGATGGCCCCGCCGCCTGAGAAGAGGAAGAGAATGGTGTTGACTCTGGAGAAAAAGCAGAAGATATTGGAGAAAGTAGATTCCAGGTGGTCTTCTTCCCGCATCCTCTGCGAGTTCAGACTGGCCCGATCTACTTTGTTCATATTAAGAGATCCCGAGACAAACTCATGCAGTACACGGCTGACTTCTCGTCGAGAAGCAAACGCAACGTGAAGAGGAAAGTGATGTTTACTCCCAAGTTTGCTGAAGTCGACCGCTCCACGTTGATTTGCTATCGACAGCAATGTACTGCTGGTGGTAGGAATTACCAAACTGAAAGTAGAAGGAGAGATCTATAAAGATGCGGCAATGCAAGCACAAATAATGAACAAATGTTTCCAATCAGTTTTCACTAGTGAAAAGGAGTTTGTGGAAGGGGAGGGAGTGCTACAAATGTAGTGATAAAAGACATAAGAGTGGAAGTATAGGAAGTGTATAAATTATTGGAAACTCAAGATGTAAGGACAGCCCAGACACCTGATGGAATCTCTAATTGGGTACTGAAGGAATTCAGAGAGCAACTGGGGGATAAGTTTCACAGTTGAATTGTGTGTTCTCTGGAGGTGGCGAAAGTGCCTCATGAATGGAAGAGGGGACATGTGGTACCAATTTATAACGGAGGAAACAGGGAAGAACCCCTAAATTGTAGACCAGTGTCCCTAATCAGCATGGTCGCAAAATTGCGCGAAAGAATTCTGAAAGACAGATGGATAAAATATCTGGAAGAGATGAATATTTTGGCTGACAGTCAGTTTGGATTTAGAAGTGGAAGGTCATGTATTTCCAACTTGTTGAGCTTTTACTCAAGAGTGATTGACGTGCTTCAGGAGAGAGATGGTTGGGTGGATTGTGTGTACAGTATTTAGATTTGCAGAAGGCCTTCGACAAGGTACCCCATAAGAGACTAATGTGGAAACTAAAGCATATAGGAGGGTTGAAGGAGAACCTCCTGGAATGGATGAAAGACTTTGTGAGAGACAAACAAATGAGGACAGTAATAAAGGATACGATGTCTGGATGGAGGGAAGTAACAAGTGGAGTCCCAGGGCTCGGTGTTGACGCCAGTAATGTTCCTGATTTATGTAAATGATATGGTAGATGGAGTGAACAGTTATGCAAGTCTGTTTGCTGATGACGCAAAGATCTCCAGGAAGGTAGAGGTTGAGGAGGATTGTAAAATGCTGCAGGATGATCTGGATAGGATACACGACTGGAGCCGGATGTGGGAAATGAAATTTAATGCAAAGAAATGTAAAATATTGGAAAAGGGTAAAAGTACCAAGAGGCCATCATTGAATTATTTGATGGGTAATGAACCAATCACAGAAACGAGAGAAGAGAAAGATTTGGGTGTGCTGGTCCAGGACAGTTTGTCACCTGAAAAACACATTAACAAGACAGTTAGAGAGACGTATAAACTCCTGCCTAATATAAGAGTAGCCTTTCATTATATGGATGAGGAGATGATGAAAAAATTAATAGTGGCCATGATTCACCCCAGGTTAGAATAAAAGCAGTAGTGTGGTGCCCACACAAAAAGAAAGATATAAACAAGGTTGACAGAATACAGAGAACTGCACCCAAAATGGTCACCAGTCTGGCAGATCTGTCGTACAGAGAACCCTTCTTTTCTCCTTAACTGCAGCCTCTGCAACCTTATCCCACCACCAAGTTTATTTCTTGGTGGGCCTCTTGTCCAACTGCATACTGAATCTGCAACTCTCAAGAGGTTGCTCGTGAGGGCTATGTACTGTTCATTAACACTTATGTTATTGTCTCCCTGTTCAGCCACCACTCACCTCATCTCACTGTACAGGGCATCCCATACTCTTTGGTTTTTCTACTTCAGTATTTTCCTCCTAGGTGCATAGGTCCTCTTTTTTATTACCCTCTCCATCAGCACCATGATATATATAAATAGGTTTTGTTGCCACACACACTCCTCGCTCCCTATAACTTTAACATCACTGACTAACCTCCTATCAGCCTTCATACCATGAAATACTCTTATCTGGCTGCTATTCTCCCCAGACTGGTATGTAACCAACCTACATTCTCTTTTCCTTAAATCTGAGTTGCACATAATCATGTTTATTGTCTCCCCAAACTCAAGTATCCGTTTCCCTTCCTCATTTCTTGTACCATATGCACATCCACCATGTACTCCTTCATATCCATGAGCTGCGTCACCTACATGACCATTTGAGTCCCCTCCCAAAACCACAATTTCATCATCCCCCATACCACTTACTACATGTATTAAGTTATCCCAGATTCTATCCTTCTCTACCTCATCCAGACCAGCCTATGAAACATACACTGATAAAATATGAAAAACTGACTTCTTGCACATATCCCACATCCACCCACCTCCTACTGAATGCCTCAGCTACTTCCTTCGCTCTACCCCTCTCATAACCCTGTATCCTCGTCCTTGTTTACCTGTCTCATAGTACTCCCTTTTATCATTCTTGTACTGATCAATTATCCTTCTTCCATACTCATCATACTCTCACTGTCTGCCTTCATCTACCATTTGCTTTACTCTCTTTTCAAATCTCCTATATTCCTATTTCCATCTTTCTATCACTTCCAAAGACACACTTCTCTGAAGCATCTTCTTCCAGGGCTTGCTTTTTTTCTTCAAGTCTATATCTCTATCACTTCTGTCCTTTTAGACACTCATTCAACTGCTGCCTTTCTTTGTTTATAAGGGCTCCAACAACCTTGCGTGTATTGGTCTTGCTCACCACTGGCCAGCTCTCCATGCAGATCAACCTCTATTCAGTCCTTTAATCATAAGGTCACACTCACTGACTTTGCCCCAAATATTTTTCTGGTCTTTCTCTTGCACGTCTACACTCAACATTCACACCTCTCACCCTCTGCACGAAGTTGTCATCCTTCATTCTCTCAACTATTTATGTTATCCACTAAAAGTCTCTGAAACTAACACTTTGCCCTATATACAGCTGACCTTCAAAACTACACACAAATAGGGGAAGAGGCTGTCTCACTATACCGACAGTTCAAAGTTGTTGACGAACTTAGACAAAATTAGTGCTGTGTATTCCTGAATCACTATTAATATATATATATATATATATATATATATATATATATATATGTAAAATATGCACATAAAAATACTGAGCTCAAGCAATAGTAAATTGACCACAATATAAATGTAAAATAAGTGGCGATAAGTGGAATTTTAGCTCACCAGGGTTTGACTTCCCGAAGAGCGTTTATTTTCCGGGCGTAATGGTGGACTCTTATTAATACAACACCTTCTCATATCAACACAAATATATTTATATTTGCATTACTATGGGTTAGTTAAGTTACCATTAGTTAGGTTAGCATAACTTGGTTAGGTTAGGTTAGTTTAGCCTGTGTTATCTATGGCTGGGTTAGGCCGTCCTACTGTGAGGCTAATACTGTATAAATATATTTGGGTGGATCTGAGTAGCTTTCACAAAGTCCACTGCCCACTTGGTAAAAAAAAAAAAAAAAAAAAAAAAAAAAAAAAAAATTATTTCTCATGAATCTATAATTTCCACTTTCCAGGGCAGCACCCTTCCCCTTGTACACACTTACAGTCACATTCTTCACCCAGTCATCTGGGACAACACACTCATATACAGTATAATTGTAAATATCGTCAACAACCCAGTCCTATACCTACTGAGGCCTTCAGCATTTCAGTTGTCAACCCAGACACACCTGCCACTTTCCCCACCTGCATCCTGCCTATTGTCCTGCTCACAGTAGCAGCATCATTCAAAGGCCAAGGACCAAACACTGGATCTCCAGACTCCAAACCTACCCTGGTCCAGTCATTCAGCAACCGGTTATAATGCTCTCTCGAGGCATTTTCAATATCATCACTGTCCACCACTACCATTCCTTTATCATTCTTCACACACTGCTCACCTATGATATCCCTGTTTTCCCTCTTCACCTCATTTGAGACCTTAAACACCATTTTTCTTTCTTTCAGCGCTATTTAGGTTATACAGTAAAGTCTCAGAGACTAGGAGTTTCCGTTTGGACCTCCTTCCTGGCACTACATTTGGCAGCTAATTATTCATCTCTGTGACTCCACCTTTTCCATTCCCAGAAATACCTCTTTCCTTAACAGCAACATCTACACCCTCATCCTGACTATTTTTGGTGTGCCCCTCACAACGTTACCCTTGACGTTCATACCTCTCACCCTCCTCACCCAACTATCATTATCCATCCTCTTTATCTATCAATTCTATTGCCAGATGCCTCAATCTCATAGAGGGTGGCCACAAACAAATTGCCTCCATGTCGCCATGTCCCCCATCATTTCATTGCCCTGCTACAAGCTCACACCCCCCTCTCTCATATCCAACTCCACTTCATCCCTCCATCTCATCCTTTGCCTCCCCCTCCCATTCCCCACTTCCACCTCATTCACATCCACTCACCTCATCAGTCTCTTGCCCTCCATCCTCTCTACAGAAGAAGAACCCCTGAATTATAGGCCAGTGTCCCTAACCAGCATGGTCGCAAAATTGTGTGAAAGAATTCTGAAAGATAGATGGATAAAATATCTGAAGAGATGAATATTTTGGCTGATAGTCAGTTTGGATTTAGAAGTGGAAGGTCATGTGTTTCCAACTTGTTGAGTTTTTACTCGAGCGATTGACGTGCTTCAGGAAACAGAATGTTGGGTGGATTGTGTGTATTTAGATTTGGAGAAGGCCTTTGAGAAGGTACCCCATAAGGGAATAATGTGGAAACTAGAGCATATAGGAGGTCTGAAGGGGAACCTCCTAGAATAGATGAGAGACTTTTTGAGAGACAGACAAATGAGGACAGTAATAAAAGATAAGATGACTGGATGGAGGGAAGTAACAAGTGGAGTCCAACAGGGCTCGGTGTTGGCACCAGTAATGTTCCTGATTTATGTAAATGATATGGTAGATGGAGTGACCAGTTATGCAAGTCTGTTTGCTGATGATGCAAAGATCATGAGGAAGGTAGAGGTTGAGGAAGATTGCAAAATGCTGCAGGAGGACCTGGATAGGATACACGAATGGAGCCGTATGTGAGAAATGAAAGTCAATGGAAAGAAATGTAAAATATTGGAAATGGGTAAAAGTACCAAGAGGCCATCATTGAATTATTTGATGAGTAATGAAATAATCACAAAAGCGAGAGAAGAGAAAGATTTGGGTGTGCTGGTCCAGGACAGTTTGTCACCTGAAAAACACATTAACAAGACAGTTAGAGAGACATATAAACTCCTGCCTAATATAAGAGTAGCTTTTCATTATATGGATGAGGAGATGATGAAAAAACTGATAGTGGCCATGATGCGCCCCAGGTAGGAATATGCAGCAGTAGTGTGGTCCCAACACAAAAAGAAAGACATAAACAAGATTGAGAGAATACAAAGAACAGCAACCAAGATGGTCCCCAGTCTGGCAGATCTGTCGTACAGAGAGAGCCTGGAAAAGCTGGATTTGCCTTCCTCAGAAGAAAGGAGAAAGAGAGGCGACATGCTTGCAGTGTTCAGGACCAAGATGGGAGTAGATAAATTGACAAAGAAGATCTGTTTTTATGGGATAAGAGAGTAACAAGAGGACACGGCATGAAACTCAGGAAGCCAAGCTGCTTCAAGGATATCAAGAAATATAGTTTTCCTTATAGATGTATAGACCTATGGAATAACCTGGACAAAGAGATCGTCCAGTCTAAAAACTTAAACGCGTTTAAAGCTAAATTTGACTTATTGAGAAACAGAGACGGGACCCCACGAGCGTAGCTCATTTCCTGTATATCACAATTAGGTAAATACAAGTATCAAGAAGAGCATAGTGATTGAAAACAGAAGAGGACAGGACAGAAAGAAAGACTGGAGACAAAAAGGCCCCTTTTAGTCGCCTCTTACGACAAGCAGGGATACTGGGGAAGTATTCTTTCCCCCCTTCCCCAGGGGGTCCACACACTCAAGAGAAATCACAAGTTTAATCCCTTCCCACATGCTGCTTCTCTATTCAATCACTAATTCCTTAGGTCAGACTCTATGACCTCAACCTATTTCTTTTACGGAATGTTTCTCACAACTTTACCCTCAGCATTCACAACTCTCACCCTTTCCACTCAGTTGTAACCCTCCATCCTCTCCGGCATCAATGGACCCCTTCTTCTCACATCACTAACACATTCAGGTCCCAGCCTTCCTCTAAACTATATATATATATATATATACAATCCTGATCCCACCAGGCCAGTCATTCCATGCCCACTTCACTGTTTCTTATCACTGTTTACAAAAAATCAGCAACCTTCCTTCCTTGTTGTACATTTTCAAGCACTTCACCCTCCAAACTTCAATCCTTACTCATCACACTATCCAAGTACATAAACGCACTCACACTTTCCATTTCCTCATCATCCAACATCACTGTGCATCCCTCACTTCTCTCGAGGACCATAACTTAACTCTTCCCTACATTCACCATTAGATTCCATATCTTACACACTCTTAGAACCTCATTCACCAAGCCTTGAAGTTCCCCTTTGTCCTCACTTAACAATACAGTATCATCTGCAAACAACAGTACAGGCAGTTTCCAAATGTTGCTCTCTCTTCTTAAAGTCGCTCCAACACAATACTAGGGCTCTATTATCTATCCTTCATTATCAACATATTCTAATGTCAAACTCTGTACACTGAGCTATGAATATCCACCTCCATTACTGACCAATTCACACTACCATACAGCATTAAAATCCTAACACATGCTGCATAAAAGCACTTATTACCCTCCTACCGAGGTAGCCCCACTTCCAGTGCAGATCATGTCCCACAAATAACAAAACTCCTCCACACACTGAAGACACACTCCACCAAACTTAATCCTTTCCTACATCTCTGTCTTGCCACACTCTCCCCTCCACACCAAACACACAAAATCACCATTACAGTATTTTGTTTTGGAATCCTACCTTCTAATAATACTGTATCTCTTATGCACCCACTTATCACAAACACGCCCAAGGTGGAATTATTCCCCACAATCTTGTGGCAAATTGCATATGGACAAACTCGCCCTCCTTGGACAGTACCACCACCTGCCCTAAATATCATCACCTCAGCTTTATCCGCTCTTACTCTCTAACACACAAGTACCATTCTATCCCAGTATTTCCTACATCTTTCAACCCTATCTCTCTCTGTCATCAACACTGTCATTAGCATAAAACAACTCCCATGGGAGTGTAGTTCTAAAGTCTCATAAGAGCTTCAAGAACCATATGGAACAATAATGGGGTTGAAACTGACCCTTGATGCCCACCACCATTCACACAACATTTATCACCCAAACCTCCGTTCACTTTCACCTGAGTGCGAGCACCTTCATACATTGCCATAACCACCCTAACTAGTCAGTTCTCCATCCCGAGCTTTCCAATTCCCACTGTCATTCGTTAAAGACCTTCATGAAATCAAGAAAAAAAAAGTAGAATTCTGTCCTCCTTCCTATATATTTTTCTTGAATACTGTCATATGGTATTGTATGGTTTATGAAGGCTCCAATTCTCCATGCTACTTGATTAAAGGCGGTCTCCCTATTCAGTCCTTTAATCCCGAGGTTACACTTTATAAAGATGACAACTTTTTTTTTTTTTTTTCCAGAAAGAAGGAACCAAAGGCCACAAGCCCGCAATTGTTGTTCCTTACAAGAGAAAAACAAAATACGAGAGAGCAAAATTCAAGATCTGATCATTTCGAGATGAATGGACACACTGCATTTTAAAGTGTGGAGATCATAGGAAGCAGGAAATACAGACAGAGGGAGACAGTTCCTCAGCTGACCTGTTCCATAAATGAAGGACTGGGAGTAACTGTTAACTCTCTGGAAGTGGGGAAAGTGCCTCAGGAATGGAAGAGGGCAAATGTGGTACCAATTTATATGGGAGGAAACAGGGAAGAACCCCTGAATTATTGACCACTGTCCCTAACCAGCATGGTCGCAAAATTGTGTGAAAGAATTCTGAAAGACAGATGGATAAAATATCTGGAACAGATGAATATTCTGGATGACAGTCAGTTTGGATTTAGAAGTGGAAGGTCATGTATTTCCAACTTGTTGAGCTTTTACTCAAGAGTGATTGATGTGCTTCAGGAGAGAGATGGCTGGGTGGATTGTGTGTACAGGATTTAGATTTGCAGAAGGCCTTCGACAAGGTACCCCATAAGAGACTAATGTGGAAACTAAAGCATATAGGAGGGTTGAAGGAGAACCTCCTGGAATGGATGAAAGACTTTGTGAGAGACAGACAAATGAGGACAGTAATAAAGGATACGATGTCTGGATGGAGGGAAGTAACAAGTGGAGTCCCAGGGCTCGGTGTTGACACCAGTAATGTTCCTGATTTATGTAATTGATAAGGTAGATGGAGTGAACAGTTATGCAAGTCTGTTTGCTGATGATGCAAAGATCATGAGGAAGGTAGAGGTTGAAGAGGATTGCAAAATGCTGCAGGAAGATCTGGATAGGATACACGAATGGAGCCGGATGTGGGAAATGAAATTCAACAGAGCCATATCCTGGGGAAGATCAAGAGGATGATACAATGTCTGAGGTGTCAGAAAGACTTTGAAGGGTTTATGAACAAAGTGGGTGCATTAGCTAGTGAAAATGTCGAAAGTCGTGGTGACGAGTGTGGCGAGAAAGGTGGTGGGTCGGGTGCTGCAGGAGGTGCACACTAGGTGCCTCACCCTGCCTTGGATCCCCTTCTTAAGTCCATCAAGCTTGTTGTCCTCTTGAGTTAGGGTGAGCAGCCATGTTCTTGTTGGTTTAGTTAAATCATATCCTTGTTGATTTAGTAAAGCCATAATCTTGGTTCACTTCATTAAGTCATATGTCTTAGATATTTTCCCTGTACAGTACAATACTGTACTCAGGTCTGAAAGGAGTCTAAAGGGTTGCCCATGAAGGGGGGTGCCGTCCATATTATTATTATTATTATTATTATTATTTTTAGGTGGGAAAAAAGATCTAGATGATGACGATGATAATGATGTCAAACTTTAAATAACCTTCAATAAAGTTTGTTTTATTAAGCCTGGCCTCCCCATCACCCCTTACAGCCAGCCCAGTCCACAGGCAATAACAAAATTACAAAAAGCATAATATACTACATTAAAACCACCATCATCATCCAGCTCTTTCCCTTATCAGACATGGCTTCAGAAAATCAGTAACAAAATAGTACAGACCACATACAACACTAGGTAGGTCATCCAGAACATCGTGCTGAATCAAGTTCGTCCTAAAACATTACATATATTTACAGGTAAAATAGGGAGGTAGGTTCTGGAAGCCCAATACTATAAAGATAACTACTGTATATTAAGACAGGTTATTAAAAATGCCCCAAGGCAGTGCGTTTACACACAATATCGGCGACTGGACGCACCAGTGCATCCTAACCTAACAGACAGGTTTTGTCCCCAAATACCCACCATAATTTTAACCACCAACGACTGCCACTAAACCTAACCTTGAAAGCCTACAATACCAACCGTGCAAAAAATTCTAACCTGATCAACACGTAAAAAATCCCTACCCAGTATCAGGCATATTTTGAATGAATCACTTTTGGTAAACTGTCATTACAAAAAGGCAAAGTTTCATTTTCGTTTAGTTTTTAAAGGCTCCACTATGCTTGCATGTGTCAGCCTTGGTCACCTAATGGCAGCTTTCCATGCTGCTCATCTCAGGCAACTTCCCTATTCAGATCCTTAACCCCAAGGTCACACTCAATAACCTCGTCCAAGGTCTTTTTCTGTCTAACTCTGATTGGGTGGGGGGGGAGATTTCCCGCCCGTAATTTGAACTTGGCATGCAGGGCGCGGGACAGCTTTGTTGTGGCGCGTCATTCCTCCGACGTCCGCTAGAGCGCCCCAGCATCCTCCCCACTTTCCGCCTGTCTCTTGTCGCAAGTGCGCACTCGTCGTCATCCTGCCCACGTGCTCGCTTTTGTGGTGATGCTTTACCTGCTGCAGGCATTCCTGCTGCTCTCGTACCTCTCCTTCGTGTGTGTGATGATGGCCCCGCCGCCTGAGAAGAGGAAGAGAATGGTGTCGACTCTGGAGAAAAAGCAGGAGATATTGGAGAAAGTAGATGCAGGGTGGTCTTCTTCCCGCATCCTCTGCGAGTTCAGCCTGGCCCGATCTACTTTGTTTGATATTAAGAGATCCCGAGACAAACTCATGCAGTACACGGCTGACTTCTCGTCGAGAAGCAAACGCAACGTGAAGAGGAAAGTGATGTTTACTCCCAAGTTTGCTGATGTCGACCGCTCCACGTTGATTTGGTATCGAAAGCATTGTACTGCTGGTGGTAGGAATTACTAAACTGAAAGTAGAAGGAGAGATCTATAAAGATGCGGCAATGCAAGCAGGAATAATGAACAAATGTTTCCAATCAGTTTTCATTAGTGAAAAGGAGTTTGTGGAAGGGGAGGGAGTGCTACAAATGTAGTGATAAAAGACATAAGAGTGGAAGTATAGGAAGTGTATAAATTACTGGAAACTCAAGATGTAAGGAAAGCCCCAAGTCCTGATGGAATCTCTAATTGGGTACTGAAGGAATTCAGAGAGCAACTGGGGGATAAGATTCACAGTTGAATTGTGTGTTCTCTGAAGGTGGCAAAAGTGCCTCATGAATAGAAGAGGGGACATGTGGTACCAATTTATAACAGAGGAAACAGGGAAGAACCCCTAAATTATAGACCAGTGTCCCTAATCAGCATGGTCGCAAAATTGCGCGAAAGAATTCTGAAAGACAGATGGATAAAATATCTGGAAGAAATGAATATTTTGGCTGACAGTCAGTTTGGATTTAGAAGTGGAAGGTCATGTATTTCCAACTTGTTGAGCTTTTACTCAAGAGTGATTGACGTGCTTCTGGAGACAGATGGTTGGGTGGATTGTGTGTACAGTAATTAGATTTGGAGAAGGCCTTCGACAAGGTACCCCATAAGAGACTAATGTGGAAACTAAAGCATATAGGAGGGTTGAAGGAGAACCTCCTGGAATGGATGAAAAACTTTTTGAGAGACAAACAAATGAGGACAGTAATAAAGGATACGATGTCTGGATGGAGGGAAGTAACAAGTGGAGTCCCAGCGCTCGGTGTTGACCCCAGTAATGTTCCTGATTTATGT
The DNA here is from genome assembly GCF_032717465.1 of Coenobita brevimanus. Lineage (NCBI taxonomy): Eukaryota > Metazoa > Arthropoda > Malacostraca > Decapoda > Coenobitidae > Coenobita > Coenobita brevimanus. The sequence continues at coordinate 2,841,636 of NW_027644770.1, read as the reverse complement.
AAATGATATGGTAGATGGAGTGAACAGTTATGCAAGTCTGTTTGCTGATGACGCAAAGATCTCCAGGAAGGTAGAGGTTGAGGAGGATTTTAAAATGCTGCAGGATGATCTGGATAGGATACACGACTGGAGCCGGATGTGGGAAATGAAATTTAATGCAAAGGAATGTAAAATATTGGAAAAGGGTAAAAGTTCCAAGAGGCCATCATTGAATTATTTGATGGGTAATGAACCAATACCAGAAACGAGAGAAGAGAAAGATTTGGGTGTGCTGGTCCAGGACAGTTTGTCACCTGAAAAACACATTAACAAGACAGTTAGAGAGACGTATAAACTCATGACTAATATAAGAGTAGCTTCTCATTATATGGATGAGGAGATGATGAAAAAATTGATAGTTGCCATGATTCACCCCAGGTAGCAATATGCAGCAGTAGTGTGGTCCCAACACAAAAAGAAAGACATAAACAAGATTGAGAGAAGACAGAGAACTGCACCCAAAATGGTCCCCAGTCTGGCAGATCTGTCGTACAGAGAACCCTTCTTTTCTCCTTAACTGCAGCTTCTGCAACCTTATCCCACCACCAAGTTTATTTCTTGGTGGGCCTCTTGTCCAACTGCATACTGAATCTGCAACTCTCAAGAGGTTGCTCGTGAGGGCTATGTACTGTTCATTAACACTTATGTTATTGTCTCCCTGTTCAGCCACCACTCACCTCATCTCACTGTACAGGGCATCCCATACTCTTTGGTTTTTCAACTTCAGTATTTTCCTCCTAGGTGCATAGGTCCTCTTTTTTATTACCCTCTCCATCAGCACCATGATATATATAAATAGGTTTTGTTGCCGCACACACTCCTCGCTCCCTATAACTTTAACATCACTGACTAACCTCCTATCAGCCTTCATACCATGAAATACTCTTATCTGGCTGCTATTCTCCCCAGACTGGTATGTAACCAACCTACATTCTCTTTTCCTTAAATCTGTGTTGCACATAATCATGTTTATTGTCTCCCCAAACTCAAGTATCCGTTTCCCTTCCTCATTTCTTGTACCATATGCACATCCACCATGTACTCCTTCATATCCTTGAGCTGCGTCACCTACATGACCATTTAAGTCCCCTCCCAAAACCACAATTTCATCATCCCCCATACCACTTACTACATGTATTAAGTCATCCCAGATTCTATCCTTCTCTACCTCATCCAGACCAGCCAATGAAACATACACTGATAAAATATGAAAAACTGACTTCTTGCACATATCCAACATCCACCCACCTCCTACTGAATGCCTCAGCTACTTCCTTCGCTCTACCCCTCTCATAACCCTGTATCCTCGTCCTTGTTTACCTGTCTCATCGTACTCCCATTTATCATTCTTGTACCGATCAATTATCCTTCTTCCATACTCATCATACTCTCACTGTCTGGCTTCATCTACCATTTGCTTTACTCTCTTTTCAAATCTCCTATATTCCTATTTCCATCTTTCTATCACTTCCAAAGACACACTTCTCTGAAGCATCTTCTTCCAAGGCTTCCTTTTCTTCTTCAAGTCTATATCTCTATCACTTCTCTCCTTTTAGACACTCATTCAACTGCTGCCTTTCTTTGTTTATACGGGCTCCAACAACCTTGCGTGTATTGGTCTTGCTCACCACTGGCCAGCTCTCCATGCAGATCAACCTCTATTCAGTCCTTTAATCATAAGGTCACACTCAAGGACTTTGCCCCAAATATTTTTCTGGTCTTTCTCTTGCAAGTCTACACTCAACATTCACACCTCTCACCCTCTGCACGAAGTTGTCATCCTTCATTCTCTCAACTATTTATGTTATCCACTAAAAGTCTCTGGAACTAACACTTTGCCCTATATACAGCTGACCTTCAAAACTACACACAAATAGGGGAAGAGGCTGTCTCACTATACCGACAGTTCAAAGTTGTTGACGAACTTAGACAAAATTAGTGCTGTGTATTCCTGAATCACTATTAATATATATATATATATATATATATATATATGTAAAATATGCACATAAAAATACTGAGCTCAAGCAATAGTAAATTGACCACAATATAAATGTAAAATAAGTGGCGATAAGTGGAATTTTAGCTCACCAGGGTTTGACTTCCCGAAGAGCGTTTATTTTCCGGGCGTAATGGTGGACTCTTATTAATACAACACCTTCTCATATCAACACAAATATATTTATATTTGCATTACTATGGGTTAGTTAAGTTACCATTAGTTAGGTTAGCATAACTTGGTTAGGTTAGGTTAGTTTAGCCTGTGTTATCTATGGCTGGGTTAGGCCGTCCTACTGTGAGGCTAATACTGTATAAATATATTTGGGTGGATCTGAGTAGCTTTCACAAAGTCCACTGCCCACTTGGTAAAAAAAAAAAAAAAAAAACTTATTTTTCATGAATCTATAATTTCCACTTTCCAGGGCAGCACCCTTCCCCTTGTACACACTTACAGTCACATTCTTCACCCAGTCATCTGGGACAACACACTCATATACAGTATAATTGTAAATATCGTCAACAACCCAGTCCTATACCTACTGAGGCCTTCAGCATTTCAGTTGTCAACCCAGACACACCTGCCACTTTCCCCACCTGCATCCTGCCTATTGTCCTGCTCACAGTAGCAGCATCATTCAAAGGCCAAGGACCAAACACTGGATCTCCAGACTCTAAACCTACCCTGGTCCAGTCATTCAGCAACCGGTTATAATGCTCTCTCGAGGCATTTTCAATATCATCACTGTCCACCACTAACATTCCTTTATCATTCTTCACACACTGCTCACCTATGATATCCCTGTTTTCCCTCTTCACCTCATTTGAGACCTTAAACACCATTTTTCTTTCTTTCGGCACTATTTAGGTTATAGAGTAAAGTCTCAGAGACTAGGAGTTTCCGTTTGGACCTCCTTCCTAGCACTACATTTGGCAGCTAATTATTCATCTCTGTGGCCACACCCTTTCCATTCCCACAAATACCTCTTTCCTTAACAGCAACATCTACACCCTCATCCTGACTATTTTTGGTGTGCCCCTCACAACGTTACCCTTGACGTTCATACCTCTCACCCTCCTAACCCAACTATCATTATCCATCCTCTTTATCTATCAATTCTATTGCCAGATGCCTTAATCTCATACGGGGTGGCCACAAACAAATTGCTTCCATGTCGCCATGTCCCCCATCATTTCATTGCCCTGCTACAAGCTCACACCCCCCACTCTCATATACATCTCCACTTCATCCCTCCATCTCATCCTTTGCCTCCCCCTCCCATTCCCCACTTCCACCTCATTCACATCCACTCTCCTCATCAGTCTCTTCCTCTCCATCCTCTCTACAGAAGAAGAACCACTGAATTATAGGCCAGTGTCCCTAACCAGCATGGTCGCAAAATTGTGTGAAAGAATTCTGAAAGACAGATGGATAAAATATCGGAAGAGATGAATATTTTGGCTGATAGTCAGTTTGGATTTAGAAGTGGAAGGTCATGTGTTTCCAACTTGTTGAGTTTTTACCCAAGAGCGATTGACGTGCTTCAGGAAAGAGAAGGTTGGGTGGATTGTGTGTATTTAGATTTGGAGAAGGCCTTTGACAAGGTACCCCATAAGAGACTAATGTGGAAACTAGAGCATATAGGAGGTCTGAAGGGGAACCTCCTAGAATAGATGAGAGACTTTTTGAGAGACAGACAAATGAGGACAGTAATAAAAGATAAGATGACTGGATGGAGGGAAGTAACAAGTGGAGTCCCACAGGGCTCGGTGTTGGCACCAGTACTGTTCCTGATTTATGTAAATGATATGGTAGATGGAGTGAACAGTTATGCAAGTCGGTTTGCTGATGATGCAAAGATCATGAGGAAGGTAGAGGTTGAGGAGGATTGCAAAATGCTGCAGGAAGATCTGGATAGGATACACGAATGGAGCCGGATGTGGGAAATGAAAGTCAATGGAAAGAAATGTAAAATATTGGAAATGGGTAAAAGTACCAAGAGGCCATCATTGAATTATTTGATGAGTAATGAAATAATCACAAAAGCGAGAGAAGAGAAAGATTTGGGAGTGCTGGTCCAGGACAGTTTGTCACCTGAAAAACACATTAACAAGACAGTTAGAGAGACGTATAAACTCCTGCCTAATATAAGAGTAGCTTTTCATTATATGGATGAGGAGATGATGAAAAAACTGATAGTGGCCATGATGCGCCCCAGGTAGGAATATGCAGCAGTAGTGTGGTCCCAACACAAAAAGAAAGACATAAACAAGATTGAGAGAATACAAAGAACAGCAACCAAGATGGTCCCCAGTCTGGCAGATCTGTCATACAGAGAGAGCCTGGAAAAGCTGGATTTGCCTTCCTCAGAAGAAAGTAGAAAGAGAGGCAACATGATTGCAGTGTTCAGGACCATGATGGGAGTAGATAAAATTGGCAAAGAAGATCTGTTTTTATGGGATAAGAGAGTAACAAGAGGACCCAGCATGAAACTGAGCAAGCCAAGCTGCTTCAAGGATATCAAGAAATATAGTTTTCCTTATAGATGTATAGACCTATGGAATAACCTGGACAAAGAGATCGTCCAGTCTAAAAACTTAAACGCGTTTAAAGCTAAATTTGACTTATTGAGAAACAGAGACGGGACCCCACGAGCGTAGCTCATTTCCTGTATATCACAATTAGGTAAATACAAGTATCAAGAAGAGCATAGTGATTGAAAACAGAAGAGGACAGGACAGAAAGAAAGACTGGAGACAAAAAGGCCCCTTTTAGTCGCCTCTTACGACAAGCAGGGATACTGGGGAAGTATTCTTTCCCCCCTTCCCCAGGGGGTCCACACACTCAAGAGAAATTACAAGTTTAATCCCTTCCCACCTGCTGCTTCTCTATTCAATCACTAATTCCTTAGGTCAAACTCTATGACCTCAACCTATTTCTTTTACGGTATGTTTCTCACAACTTTACCCTCAGCATTCACACCTCCCACCCTCTCCACTCAGTTGTCACCCTCCATCCTCTCCGGCATCAATGTACCCCTTCTTCTCATATCACTAACATATTCAGGTCCCAGCCTTCCTCTAAACTATATATATACAATCCTGATCCCACCAGGCCAGTCATTCCATGCCCACTTCACTCTTTCTTATCACTGTTTACAAAAAATCAGCAACCTTCCTTCCTTCTTGTACATTTTCAAGCACTTCACCCTCCAAACTTCAATCCTTACTCATCACACTATCCAAGTACTTAAACGCACTCACACTTTCCATTTCCTCATCATCCAACATCACTGTGCATCCCTCACTTCTCTCAAGGACCATAACTTTACTCTTCCCTACATTCACCATTAGATTCCATATCTTACACACTCTTAGAACCTCATTCCCCAAGCCTTGAAGTTCCCCTTTGTCCTCACTTAACAATACAGTATCATCTGCAAACAACAGTACAGGGAGTTTCCAAATGTTGCTCTCTCTCCTTAACCCCTCGGCTGCGGCAATGGTGGCGGGAGCTCTATCACTGGTGTGGTAATCCAGCCCAAAATTACCCATTTTCAACTCAACAATTCTCATATTATTTATTAAGATAAAGACAAAATAAAACATGCACAAGAAAGCTCAACCTTTCTTCTTCCCTATGAGCATTTCAGTGAAGGTCTAGGTTCTCATGTGTTGCTGTAGAGATGTGTGGAAGCAAAGTCATTTTCGCCGTTTTTGCGCTGTGACTGAGGGGAGACAACTGGGAGGCACTGTTGCCTAGGCCGTCCAGGCTTGCCACTGCACCACTCATCTCCACCACCCCGCTCCACCATTTCATTTGCACTATGTTGTGTGTGTCTTAGCACTTCCATCATTATATTGAACAGTGAAAACTTATTCAGTAATGGTAAATTTCAATGAAATACAGTATTTCCTTAGCTTATTTTTTTTATTATTACTCTTATAAAATAGTCTCTTTCACTTATCAGAAAAGTCACTTTTATCCTCACTTTCGTTTCTATTATTACACTTACAATTACATTTACTCAGTAATAGTAACCTTCAATGAAATACACTATTTCCTTAGCTTATTTTTCTATTACTATGCTTATAAAATAGTCTCTTTCACTTATCAGAAAAGTCACTTTTATCCTCACTTTCATTTTATTATAACACTTACAATTACATTTACAAATAGTCTTCACTTATTTACAGATGAGTCAAAGAGTCTAGAATTTGACGAGTGTGTGGAAGTCACGGTAGCAGTCGCCTATGCATAAGCCCACCTGACACTCTTGACACCATGTTGTCACTTTCCTTCTCACCTGCTCACGCCTGGTAGTGTTCTTGCAGACATGACACAACACTTGCCTTTTTGTTCCACCCTCTGATGTTGCTGTATGTGCCAAGTAATGGCGCTGCAAAAACTCTTTACCTGCCAACCTGTCAGGCAAAGCAGCATATCTCCTTCCTCTTTCTGTTGTTTGTAGTGTTCCATATTTTTCTAGCAGCTGGAACACTACATTGTAGGAGAACTCACAAAACTTTATCTTCTTGTGTGACCGAAAGAGGTACAAGTTATATGCATTGAGAAGTGTCACATCCACAAGATGCAGGAACAACTTGATGTACCACCTCACTGTTTTCCGGACACACTCAACATTGCACAGTTGCATGTCACACTTATCAACTACGTTCATGTTCAGGTTGTAGTCCAACACTGCATCCGGCTTCTGTATTTTCTGTCCTGTATGGTGGTCTGTTTTGTCTGTTTCTATCATGTTCCCTTTGTGAACTGTTGTCAGCACAGTCACATCTCTCTTGTCCTGCCAGCCAATTGACAATTTGTTGTATGATTTTGACAACTGTACACTTCCTCGTCCTGCAGATGGTGCAAACTTTGGCATAAACTTGAGATTCCTTCGTACAGTGCCACAGGAACCAGTGCCATTAGTGTGGAGGAATGATGCCAAGGAAGGGCTGGTATACCAGTTGTCGGTATAAAGAATGTGACCTTGACCGAGGTAGTTTGCAATCAGTTTCTTCACGACAGCTCCTGACACCCCAAGAGGATCGTTCCGTGGAATGTCAAGGTCCGTTGCTGTGTAGACTATCATGTCCAACACATACCCAGTGAGGCAGTCACACATCACAAATAGCTTGATGCCAAAGCGGTGTCGTTTGGATGGTATGTACTGTTTGAACACTAGTCTACCTCTGAACAGTACGAGCGACTCATCGATCACTAACTTCCTGAAAGGGACAAAGTACTTGGTGAAGTTTCCTTTCAGCATCATGAAGAGATCACGAATTTTCCACAACCGGTCTGTGTTGGAGGGATATCTGTTGTCTGCGAAGTGAAGAAAACGCAGTAGTACCAAGAATCTGTCCCGTGGCATATATTTACCGAAGACAGGTGTAGGGATCAGGGCATCATTCTTCCAATAATCGCTCAGCACCTGCTTCTTGCAGTGTGGCATGAGCATTAGCAATGCCAAGAATGACATCAGGTCGGCCCTCACAATATCTTTCCACCTATGAACATGAGACCTGGGGGAGAACTCGTGCTGCTGAGTGATGAACTGGTGATATAAGTTTGTCTGGGTACAGATGAGGTCGATTAACTCGTCCGTAAAAAATGTCTCAAAGTAATCCATTTCTGGGGCATCCGGCTGGTTTGGCCAGTCTTCTGTAACACCACTGTTACTGGCATCAAATGGATGGATGTCAGGTGTAAAATTCCTTGCATCACTCCAAGTGAATGAAAGTTGCGTGGAGCTGGTGGGAGGTGGTGGTGGAGACGGAGTGGGGCTGGTAGGAAGTGGTGGTGGAGACGAAGTGGGGCTGGTGGGAGGTGGTGATGGAGACGGCATGTGCGGGGTGTGAGGTGGTGAAGGAGATATCATCCTTGAGGTGCTAGGTTGTGGTGATATTTGCTCTGATTGTTCTCTGTAAAATTGTTTTACAAGAGATTTTACTGCATGGCTTGGTGCCATGGAAGATGCGCGGGTTGATTTTTTTTTGTGGTGATGTGAGATGGGAACACAGGCTCCGGCAGATCCATGCACACCTTGTCCCACTCCACTCTCACCCACTTCACTTTCACTTTCCTCTTCACCAGCACTAGGAAGTATATTACCTAAATCTTGCTCTTCTTCATTGCAGGACTGTTCACTTTCTTCACTAGTATCTGTTTCATTGTCTTTATCAAATAGCAGCCCAGGGAACTTTGATGGTGTAACATACTGTTTTCGCTTCCTGCGTGGTGTAGTGACTTTAGCAACTTTTTTCTTGCTTTCCTTTACATCCACCACTTCACTATCACTGTCACTTTCAGTTGCTAATGAAATTTTGTAAAACTCTTTATTAGTAAAAATTACCATGAAACATATACAGTAAGACCTCACTATAACGGACTAATTAGGGCCCAAACCATTCCAAAAAATGCAAAATTCCGATAAAAGCGACATCCAGACTTCCCTCTGCTAATGGTAAACCGGACTTTTTCCGATATACTGTATCAGACAGTAGTCCAGATAGCATGAACAGTTGTTAAACTGTTTTAACTACCATTGTGGTACCATACTGTGTTATAACTTGACTACAAGAATCTATCTATCTATCTATCTATTACCAGACACCATAATCCTGTATGGGGTGGCCATTTGACTCTGAGTTATTTGTTTTACAGGGAGGGGCACTAACCCTCCACCAACCCACTTGACACGTAGGGAGCACGTATGGTTTGGTCAAATGGTATAATATATATAATAATACTGTACCGTACACTGATAAACATGTTTTTTATTTACCTTATTGTGGTGAACACAGCTGAAGTGGTCAGGCAGTCCACACTGCTTCTGCCTTTATCGGACTTTTTCTGATATACAGCAATTTAGTCAGGTAGATCCTCGAGTCCGACAAAAGCGAATTCTGAACTATTGAAGTCCGTTATATCGAGGTTATCCTGTATTTCCATGAGGAAACGAGAAAGAAAGAAACATGGTAAATTAACACATTTTATATTCACCATAAGCAAGTACAGTACAACCATTTGAGACTAAGTGAATACAAAATCAGGCAGATAGAGGCATAAATAAAGGCAAGGGAAAAAAATAATTCAGCAACAACTCTGGCCGTCCAAAACACCGTTCCAGCACTGCAGCACAACCGTAAGATAATTTCCTTTTGCGGAATGTAAAACCGACCCAAACTGTCCAACAGGAAATGTTTGTATACCAAAATGTCACTAATCAAACATCATAAAACTCTTTCTCAGTAACAATTACCATAAAACATATATTTCTATGAGAAAACACAAAGGAAATAAAAAACATTGTAAATCAGCGCATAATTTATGTTCGCCAAACATTCTTTGCAACACCATAAGCAAGCACAACTATTAGAGATTACAAGGAATAATATCTATTTATCTATCTATTGCCAGATGCCTCAATCCCCCACGGGATGGCCACAAACAAACTGCCTCTACGTCGCCCTGTCCCACACCATTTCACTGCAGTGCTCCCAACTCACACACCCCTCTCTCATAAACCTCTCCACCCCATCCCTCCATCTCACCGTTGGCCTTCCCCTCCCTCTCCTCCCCTCCACCTAACTCACACACACTCTCCTCATCAGTCTCTCACCCTCCATCCTCTCCACATGGAATAATAAAATCATGGAAATTGAAGCAAAACCAAGGGTCTGAGGACAAAAAGTTTAAGAAGTACCGCGAGTGCAGAAACAGGAGGGGGGGGGGGGGGTTCTACCAGCATTCAGCCAAGGCCGAGCCGGCCCACATCCTGAATAATTGCTCGTGGTTGGACGCAGTCTGCGTCGTCCAGTAATGAGAGGGTTAACTGCAACAGCAAATAATGCTACACTCAAAACACTCCTCTGTGGCACCTCCTCCTCCTCAGAGTACAGCGGAGAGTTCACATCCCACACACACACACACACACACACACACACACACACACACACACACACACACACAGGAAACTTCCTGTCAAAGAGGAAGTTCTGAATAAAAATGGGTAAGCAACCCCAAAGACCATAAAAATGGAGACTTGATAAACTGCCATCACACCAAGCTGCATCAAACTCCTTCTCAAGTCACGATTGTATCTGGAAGCATATTTGGAGCAGATGGATGGCTCAAGGTAAATAACATTGTCCATGGTGGATCTATGGTTCTCCATAGTGGATCACATCTGCCTGAACCCACAGGGATTTAGATACAAACCCACCATTTTCTAAAAACAGTTTGCAAATGTACAATGTCAAAGAGGGTGTGCAGAAACTGGACACAATGGACCGGTCCTTCCCTGGCTTAAGGATCAGGATTATTGCCAGGTGCCAGCCAGTTGGCATCATCCCCTCCAGTTGAACAAGGCCAAGGACTCCTCCCCTAGATGGCGAATTACAGCATGTGGAATATCATCGTGTCCTGGAGCTGTGTCCATGCAGCAAGTACGGGCAGTTCTCTCTCAGTGAATAAGGTGTTGTCAGCCTCCCCTTCCCCGATGACTGAAAACCCAGCCCCAACCTCTCCTACCGCAATCACCAAAATATGGTGCTGAAGGCTTTCTCCTGGAAACACTATAAATTGTTCAGCAAAAGCAGTAGCAACCACCTGAGATTCTGACACAATACCTCTACTGATCCTGGCCACTGGTGGGTTTGATGAACATTTCCCTTGTACCTTCCAAACCTGGCATGGAGGAGTGGAGGAGTTAATGGACGAAGCACAGGTTGCCCAGGGGCTACACCGTGCATTCTTTATGGTCCACCTGTATTTTGCAAGGACTTGGTGGAACTGCACCTTTAAAAACTCACTCCGTGTGCAGGGAAACTTGAGTATCCAGCTCTGTAGGCTCTGCAAACTGCTGCACACTTACTATTGCACTATGGCACAGGCCTATGAGGAGAGCAGCCACTTGTTCTGGGAACTGCCCTCACACCTGCCTGGTAAAGAGTACAGGTGAAACGCAGTACAGCTTCATCAACACTATGAAACTCCACCCCCAAGACTGAGGAACACTTGGGTCTTGAAAAAGGTCCCAGTCAGTCCAGTCCAGACACCAACAGGAAACCTGTGGTGTGGATGAACTGCCAGCTGCGTGTAGTAAAACTGGGTAGTGGTCACTGCCATGGGCATCAAAGACAATCCACCTAAAATCTAGTGCACAGTCCGGTGATGACAGAATGAAGTCAATAGCTAAAACGGTACCACTGTGAACTCCTATATGTGTAGGATCCCCTGTACTGAGGACAAAGAGGTCTCAATCCTCCATCACTGACACCAGCAAACAACGTCGTGGATTGGATAACATGTTTCCCCACAATGGATGGCTTCCGTTCAAATCCTCAAGGAGAATGAACTGCCATGACAGCTGGTGAACCAATCCATCAAGGTTCTCTCAAATGGCAACAGTATTTGGAAGGCAACAGGTATTACACACTATGCACCTAATGCCTAGGTGCAGCTGAACTGCCACTGCCTGGAGAGAAGACTGCAGGGAAAATATGAAAGGCAAATCCGCACAGCAGAAGATGGCACAGCCACCCTGATGACCACCTGCAGGATGTGGGGTTGAGAATATTCCAGCATATCCCCTGGGTAGAGAAAATATCTGGTTCCTCAGAAAAGTGTCCAGCATGTGGTTGTTGCTGTGTAATATTTGCCGCACAAGGTCGGGCACGGGCAAACGAAGAGCCCGTCAGAGACACTCATGGTAATGTAACCAGACACACACACACACACACACACACACACACACACACAAGAATCTAAGACAATGTCAGTGGTGGTGTATCAGTTAACAAGGAGGAGGGTAATCCCTAACCGTTTGTAAGAGGACAGGGAAAGGTGTGCCGCCCACAACCCTGTCCGTATCTGCAATGTCGTTGCCGGATCGAGCAAAACTCCCAAGGTTGAGCACTGAGCAGAGCAATGACCGGGCAATCAAGAATGTACTGGCAGAGAGGCTCAGCAGATCGTGACAGGCAGTGGGGACATGGGTCAGGCTCCAAGCCAGCAATCTGCCTATAGCACAGGAACCCCATACGCAATCGTCGGAGTCTCACAAGGAGATAATTAGGCATGCCCAGTGGAATCGGAAGAGGAGTGTAGGCCACAGCCGCAGCATACCAGGCAGCCGATCGAGAGCCCTTGGCGATACATAGTTGATGATCCTCCCTGGTGCGCCTGCCAATAATGTTGCCCACCCCAGAGAGAACAATTGAGACACTAGGGGGAAGCTGAAAAGTCACCACTGGGAACAAGCTAGCTCCTTCTGCTGAGTCTGCAAGCTGATTCCCCACGAGACCGACATGCCCGGGGACCCAATGAAAAGTCACCAAGCCACTCTGCTCCTGTATGAGGGAAGACACGGTGTAAATTTCGGTCAGTAAAGCCGTGTGCTCTGTGATGGAAAATTATTGCAAGTGCTGAAGGGAGGAGAGGGAGTCCGTATGTATAAACATACGCCAGAGACTGTTGCGATGGGCATGGCGCAGCACACAAAGTAGCACCACCAGCTCTGCCTGGAAAGCAGAGACCCCGAGGAGATACGCCAGGATTCCATGAGGTTCCCACAGGCAAACACCACCCCTGCAGAACAATCAGAGCCAACTGACCTGTCGGTGTAATTTGCTGCCGATGCTGTGGAGTCCAAGGCAGCAATCCTACTGAGTCCCTCCTGCCGAAGGACGGTCGGAAAGGAGTGGCGAGGTGGTGTCTCCGTGGGAAATAAAACGGAATAAGGGAGAGATGTAAAGGGAGATGGAGGAGAGAACCCCGGACAAGTCAGGTCAGGTTTACGACAAACCTCCTGTGCAACACCCAAGTTCTGTACAGTAGCGGTGGTGGCCCTAGCACAATCGTGGTGGGGCAGTGGGTCAACGGGCCGACCTGTTAGCCGCCGTAAGAGGACAGAGACTGGCAAGAAGGGCCGGCGTTGCACCAGTTATAGAGTGACTGCCGTCGCCCGCAATGCCACACGATGAGCAAGGAAGGGAAATCCACTCTCCCCACGCAAGTTAACTAGGCGTGTCCAGCGGGGAGTGCCCAGCATAACCTGCAAAGCTACATTCTGAAGCACCTCCAGAGAACGAGCAAAAGATGGGGTAAGACTGGTGAGACGGATCGCACTGTAATCGACCAGCGAGCAGACTGCATGTGTGTAAAAGGTGCACAAGGATGTGTAGGAAGCCCGTAGGTCTGCATTTAGATAGATAACGCAGCACAGAAATACATGTGGTGGCTCGCTCTTGAAAATACCTGACGTGCGTGGAGAAGGTGAGCCTACTGTTGAAAAAAGACCCATAAGTATTTGTGGAGCATCACAATCCGATTGTTGCCGGGCGAATAAATGTTATTCTGTGCTAATGGCTCATAAACATTTATTTCTTAAGCATCCCTGCTGGCTGGAACACACGTTGTCTGAACGTTGTCAGGAGTACCGTAATAAGGAAGGACCTCTGCTGGCTGGAACACACGTTGTCTGAACGTTGTCAGGAGTACCGTAATACGGAAGGACCTCTGCTGGCTGGAACACACGTTGTCTGAATGTTGTCAGGAGTACCGTAATATGGAAGGACCTCTGCTGGCTGGAACACACGTTGTCTGAATGTTGTCAGGAGTACCGTAATATGGAAGGACCTCTGCTGGCTGGAACACACGTTGTCTGAATGTTGTCAGGAGTACCGTAATATGGAAGGACCTCAGCTGGCTGGAACACACGTTGTCTCAATGTTGTCAGGAGTACCGTAATATGGAAGGACCTCAGCTGGCTGGAACACACGTTGTCTCAATGTTGTCAGGAGTACCGTAATATGGAAGGACCTCAGTTGGCTGGAACACACGTTCGAATGTCATCAGGAGCAGGTTACGCATGTTTTTTCTGAGTGACTGTTGTCCGTCTCCCTGCACCCACCCTCATTCCTAAGAAGCCCATTCAATGAAAACTTTAATTCAGCATTCCAATTTGCAGTTGATATCCCACCTCTTACTGAGAATTTTCAAGTACAGTCATATGCTAGCAGAACTACAAAATCAATACGATAAGATGAATGATATATTTGTCGGCAAGTGACTCCAGTAACTTAATCTATCTATCTATAGCCCGACGCCCTAATCCCGCAAAGGTTGGCCACAGACAAAACGCCTCCAAGTCACTCTGTCACCCACCATTTGACTAACCTACCCCCAACTAACCCCCCCTTCCCTCATATACCTCTCAACTCCATCCCTCCACCTCATCCTCGGTCTACCCCCCCCTCTCCCTCCCTCCACCTCACCTACATACACCCTCTTAGTCAGTCTTTCATTCTCCATTCTCTCCACATGTCCAAACCACCTCAGTGTATTTCTCCTAATCTATTCAACCACATCCACATCTACCCCACAACATTCCTTCACTTCTTCATTCGTCAACCTGTCCCTCCACGTCACTCCACATGCTCCTCTCAAGTAACTCATTTCCACTGCTCTCACTCGACTTGTTTCCCTCTTGCAATGTAAACGCCTCGCTTCCATACGTCAGGGTAGGGATCACAATACCATCATGCAGTGACTTCTTAACTTCCATACTCACCTCCCTATTTCTCATCACTGCTTTCAGTGTACCAACAACCTTTCTTCCCTGCTGTACCCTTTCACGTACTTCATCCTCCAAAGTTCCATCCTTACTCATCACACTACCCAAGTACTTGAATGCACTCACACTCTCCATATCCTCACCATCCAACCTCACTGCACACTCTGTGACTTCATTCCTCTCAAACACCATAACTTTACTTTGTTTACATTAACTTTCAGCTTCCTCCTCCTACACACTGTCCCAAATTCATTCACTAAACCTTGCAACTCCCATTCATCTTCACTCAACAATACTGTATCATCAGCAAACAGCAACACCGGAAGCTTCCAAATCTCACCCTCATTCATTAGGGCCACCCCCACATCCACTGCCCTACCTTGTACCTCCTTTACAACCCCATCCATATATATATTAAACAGCCATGGAGACATTACACACCCCTGTTTCAGTCCCACATTGAGATCAAAGAACTCACTCAGCTCACCATCCACTCGCACCGTAGCCCTAGCTCCCTCGTACATACTCTTCACAGCACTCAACAATTTCCCCTCCACTCCATATATTCTTAATACCTTCCACATACCTTGCCTATCTATTCTGTCATAAGCTTTCTCCAAGTCCATGAAGGCAGCATACACTTTCCTTCCCTTCTCTAGATACTTCTCCACTAAACATCTTAGAACAAATATCTGATCTACACACCCTTTTCCCTTCCTAAATCCCCCTTGTTCTTCTCCAACTAGCTCCTCTTGTCATATGCCTAACCCTATCAATGAGTATTCTACCATATATTTTACCAGTCACACTAAGAAGGCAAATACCCCTATGGTTACCACATACTTCTCTCTCCCCTTTTCCTTTGTACAGAGGAACAATTATACCTGATTTCCAGTCCTCTGGAACCCTTCCCTCTTCCCAAGCCAATCTACACAACTTCCATATCCACTCCACAACAATCTCACCCCCATACCTAAGCATTTCACCACACACTCCATCAATACCTGGGGCCTTTCCCAGCTTAATCTTCTTCATCGCTTCCACTACTTCTGACCTACTGATCTCTTCCTCCCTCCTCTCATCTCTTCTTCTCCCAGCCATTCCCCAACCACTTATACTCACACTGCTCTCACTCTCTACATTCAACAAATCCTCAAAGTGCTCCTTCCATCTCCTCAATTTCTCTCTCTTCTCCACCAACAATCTATTATTCCTATCTATCACTCCCTTACTATTTCCCCTTTCACACTGTCTTACTTTCTTTACCTCCTTCCAAAACAATTTCTTACTCTCCCTCCATTTCACACTCAGATTCCTTCCAAACTCTTCATCCACTTTCTTCTTACTCTCCTTCACCAGTCTCTTAACCTCCCTTCTCCTGCTCACATATACCTCTCTCTTCTCTCTCTCATCTTCTCCCCTACCTCTACTCGCCAACCATTCACCATATGCCTTCTTCTTTTGTTCCACAGCTCGTTTCATCTCATCATTCCACCATGCTGTCCCTTGCACACCCTTGCATCTCCTCCTCACTCCACAAACCGCCTCAGACGCTGCGCTTATCTCTTCCGTGAATATCTTACATACGTCTTCCACCCCTTCCATCTGGCGGGAAAAAGTGACTATGGAAACAATGTGTTAGTCTACTAAGCTTTTCTGAGCAAGAAACCTTGTATGAATAAAGTTAATATATAATGCAACTCCGCAGCCTACTGATAAAATATTGTGCAAGTACTCACTCATCCTTACGAACATTGTTAGAGTCGAAGGACAGCTGGACAGTCATCCTCCACATCCACAGCTGATGTGGATGGCACTGGTTCTGGCTGCTGCGGCAGTTTTGATGACTGCTGTGCAGCTTTCTGGAACATCATTCTAATGTCACTTTGTTTAATTTTCTTGCACCTCTCAGTAATCATCTGGTTATTGAGTTGGTGTAGAAACATTATGGATTGTGAGGAAAAAAATGGCTTCGTCTCGGCAAACATGATGACAGTGTTCATTGCATTTATTCCATCACTCCATGAAATTTTAGTCTCTTCAGGCTCTTCCTCGTCACTTTCTTGATCCTTGGTGTTTTCTTTTCCTCTGTTCATCACTACATCTATTATTTGCTCGGTGCTGAAATTATGGGCGACAGGAATATTTTCATCAACTTTCATCCACTCCCGAACTTCTTCCTGGGGAACAATGTGGCCTGCCAAGTCGCATACCTCCTCCTGAAGATCCTCACTCGATGTTTTTTCGGACGGGAAGCCCTCAAATTGTCCGTCGTCATCAGAGCTTTCAGATTCAGTCATAACCCTACGCCATATCTTGTGCCAACACCTACTGACGGTTTGTTTCCTCACATTTTTCCATGCGATTGCCAGAGTGTGAATGGCTTCTCTTAAGTTGAACTCCTTTCCAAACTCGCCAATTTTCCCATCAGCATTTAGGACTTTACGCATAAAGTCCCGCGTGCACAACATCTTGATGTCTTGAGTTAAGGTGAGCAGCCATATTCTTGTTGGTTTAGTTAAATCATATCCTTGTTGATTTAGTAAAGCCATAATCTTGGTTCACTTTATTAGGTCATATGTCTTAGATATTTTCCCTGTACAGTACAATACTGTACTCAGGTCTGAAAGGAGTCTAAAGGGTTGCCCATGAAGGGGGGTGCTGCCCATATTATTATTATTATTATTATTATTATTATTATTAATTATTTTTAGGTGGGAAAAAAGATCTGGATGATGACGATGATAATGATGTCAAACTTTAAATAACCTTCAATAAAGTTTGTTTTATTAAGCCTGGCCTCCCCATCACCCCTTACAGCCAGCCCAGTCCACAGGCAATAACAAAATTACAAAAAGCATAATATACTACATTAAAACCACCATCATCATCCAACTCTTTCCCTTATCAGACATGGCTTCAGCAAATCAGTAACAAAATAGTACAGACCACATACAACACTAGGTAGGTCACGCAGAACATCGTGCTGAATCAAGTTCGTCCTAAAACATTACATATATTTACAGGTAAAATAGGGAGGTAGGTTCTGGAAGCCCAATACTATAAAGATAACTACTGTATATTAAGACAGGTTATTAAAAATGCCCCAAGGCAGTGCGTTTACACACAATATCGCCAACTGGACGCACCAGTGCATCCTAACCTAACAGAGAGGTTTTGTCCCCAAATACCCACCATAATTTTAACCACCAATGACTGCCACTAAACCTAACCTTGAAAGCCTACAATACCAACCGTGCAAAAAATTCTAACCTGATCAACACGTAAAAAATCCCTACCCAGTATCATGCATATTTTGAATGAATCACTTTTGGTAAACTGTCATTACAAAAAGGCAAAGTTTCATTTTCGTTTAGTTTTTAAAGGCTCCACTATGCTTGCATGTGTCAGCCTTGGTCACCTAATGGCAGCTTTCCATGCTGCTCATCTCAGGCAACTTCCCTATTCAGATCCTTAACCCCAAGGTCACACTCAATAACCTCGTCCAAGGTCTTTTTCTGTCTACCTCTGACAACCCTATCCCTAATGTTAATAAATAATCCCTCTAATATCCGAACGCCCAGCCCAATATCCGAACATCCCAACTAACCGGACATGATCGTCCCGGGATCCAATATTCTAAAAATGGTCAGGGGGGGAGGGGGGAACAGCTTTGTTGTGGCGCGTCATTCCTCCGACGTCCGCTAGAGCGCCCCTGCATCCTCCCCACTTTCCGCCTGTCTCTTGTCGCAAGTGCACACTCGTCGTCATCCTGCCCACGTGCTCGCTTTTGTGGTGATGCTTTACCTGCTGCAGGCATTCCTGCTGCTCTCGTACCTCTCCTTCGTGTGTGTGATGATGGCCCCGCCGCCTGAGAAGAGGAAGAGAATGGTGTTGACTCTGGAGAAAAAGCAGGAGATATTGGAGAAAGTAGATGCAGGGTGGTCTTCTTCCTGCATCCTCTGCGAGTTCAGCCTGGCCCGATCTACTTTGTTTGATATTAAGAGATCCCGAGACAAACTCATGCAGTACACGGCTGACTTCTCGTCGAGAAGCAAACGCAACGTGAAGAGGAAAGTGATGTTTACTCCCAAGTTTGCTGAAGTCGACCGCTCCACGTTGATTTGCTATCGACAGCAATGTACTGCTGGTGGTAGGAATTACCAAACTGAAAGTAGAAGGAGAGATCTATAAAGATGCGGCAATGCAAGCAGAAATAATGAACAAATGTTTCCAATCAGTTTTCACTAGTGAAAAGGAGTTTGTGGAAGGGGAGGGAGTGCTACAAATGTAGTGATAAAAGACATAAGAGTGGAAGTATAGGAAGTGTATAAATTATTGGAAACTCAAGATGTAAGGAAAGCCCAGAGACCTGATGGAATCTCTAATTGGGTACTGAAGGAATTCAGAGAGCAACTGGGGGATAAGTTTCACAGTTGAATTGTGTGTTCTTTGGAGGTGGCGAAAGTGCCTCATGAATGGAAGAGGGGACATGTGGTACCAATTTATAACGGAGGAAACAGGGAAGAACCCCTAAACTATAGACCAGTGTCCCTAATCATAATGGTCGCAAAATTACGCAAAAGAATTCTGAAAGACAGATGGATAAAATATCTGGAAGAGATGAATATTTTGGCTGACAGTCAGTTTGGATTTAGAAGTGGAAGGTCATGTATTTCCAACTTGTTGAGCTTTTACTCAAGAGTGATTGACGTGCTTCAGGAGAGAGATGGTTGGGTGGATTGTGTGTACAGTAATTAGATTTGGAGAAGGCCTTCGACAAGGTACCCCATAAGAGACTAATGTGGAAACTAAAGCATATAGGAGGGTTGAAGGAGATCCTCCGGGAATGGATGAAAAACTTTTTGAGAGACAAACAAATGAGGACAGTAATAAAGGATAAGATGTCTGGATGGAGGGAAGTAACAAGTGGAGTCCCAGCGCTCGGTGTTGACCCCAGTAATGTTCCTGATTTATGTAAATGATATGGTAGATGGAGTGAACAGTTATGCAAGTCTGTTTGCTGATGACGCAAAGATCTCCAGGAAGGTAGAGGTTGAGGAGGATTGTAAAATGCTGCAGGATGATCTGGATAGGATACACGACTGGAGCCGGATGTGGGAAATGAAATTTAATGCAAAGGAATGTAAAATATTGGAAAAGGGTAAAAGTACCAAGAGGCCATCATTGAATTATTTGATGGGTAATGAACCAATCACAGAAACGAGAGAAGAGAAAGATTTGGGTGTGCTGGTCCAGGACAGTTTGTCACCTGAAAAACACATTAACAAGACAGTTAGAGAGACGTATAAACTCATGACTAATATAAGAGTAGCCTTTCATTATATGGATGAGGAGATGATGAAAAAATTGATAGTGGCCATGATTCACCCCAGGTTAGAATATGCAGCAGTAGTGTGATCCCAACACAAAAAGAAAGATATAAACAAGGTTGACAGAATACAGAGAACTGCACCCAAAATGGTCACCAGTCTGGCAGATCTGTCGTACAGAGAACCCTTCTTTTCTCCTTAACTGCAGCTTCTGCAACCTTATCCCACCACCAAGTTTATTTCTTGGTGGGCCTCTTGTCCAACTGCATACTGAATCTGCAACTCTCAAGAGGTTGCTCGTGAGGGCTATGTACTGTTCATTAACACTTATGTTATTGTCTCCCTGTTCAGCCACCACTCACCTCATCTCACTGTACAGGGCATCCCATACTCTTTGGTTTTTCTACTTCAGTATTTTCCTCCTAGGTGCATAGGTCCTCTTTTTTATTACCCTCTCCATCAGCACCATGATATATATAAATAGGTTTTCTTGCCGCACACACTCCTCGCTCCCTATAACTTTAACATCACTGACTAACCTCCTATCAGCCTTCATACCATGAAATACTCTTATCTGGCTGCTATTCTCCCCAGACTGGTATGTAACCAACCTACATTCTCTTTTCCTTAAATCTGTGTTGCACATAATCATGTTTATTGTCTCCCCAAACTCAAGTATCCGTTTCCCTTCCTCATTTCTTGTACCATATGCACATCCACCATGTACTCCTTCATATCCTTGAGCTGCGTCACCTACATGACCATTTAAGTCCCATCCCAAAACTACAATTTCATCATCCCCCATACCACTTACTACATGTATTAAGTCATCCCAGATTCTATCCTTCTCTACCTCATCCAGACCAGCCTATGAAACATACACTGATAAAATATGAAAAACTGACTTCTTGCACATATCCAACATCCACCCACCTCCTACTGAATGCCTCAGCTACTTCCTTCGCTCTACCCCTCTCATAACCCTGTATCCTCGTCCTTGTTTACCTGTCTCATCGTACTCCCATTTATCATTCTTGTACCGATCAATTATCCTTCTTCCATACTCATCATACTCTCACTGTCTGGCTTCATCTACCATTTGCTTTACTCTCTTTTCAAATCTCCTATATTCCTATTTCCATCTTTCTATCACTTCCAAAGACACACTTCTCTGAAGCATCTTCTTCCAAGGCTTCCTTTTCTTCTTCAAGTCTATATCTCTATCACTTCTCTCCTTTTAGACACTCATTCAACTGCTGCCTTTCTTTGTTTATAAGGGCTCCAACAACCTTGCGTGTATTGGTCTTGCTCACCACTGGCCAGCTCTCCATGCAGATCAACCTCTATTCAGTCCTTTAATCATAAGGTCACACTCACTGACTTTGCCCCAAATATTTTTCTGGTCTTTCTCTTGCACGTCTACACTCAACATTCACACCTCTCACCCTCTGCACGAAGTTCTCATCCTTCATTCTCTGAACTATTTATGTTATCCACTAAAAGTCTCTGAAACTAACACTTTGCCCTATATACAGCTGACCTTCAAAACTACACACAAATAGGGGAAGAGGCTGTCTCACTATACCCACAGTTCAAAGTTGTTGACGAACTTAGACAAACTTAGTGCTGTGTATTCCTGAATCACTATTAATATATATATATGTAAAATATGCACATAAAAATACTGAGCTCAAGCAATAGTAAATTGACCAGAATATAAATGTAAAATAAGTGGCGATAAGTGGAATTTTAGCTCACCAGGGTTTGACTTCCCGAAGAGCGTTTATTTTCCGGGCGTAATGGTGGACTCTTATTAATACAACACCTTCTCATATCAACACAAATATATTTATATTTGCATTACTATGGGTTAGTTAAGTTACCATTAGTTAGGTTAGCATAACTTGGTTAGGTTAGGTTAGTTTAGCCTGTGTTATCTATGGCTGGGTTAGGCCGTCCTACTGTGAGGCTAATACTGTATAAATATATTTGGGTGGATCTGAGTAGCTTTCACAAAGTCCACTGCCCACTTGGTAAAAAAAAAAAAAAAAAAAAAACTTATTTCTCATGAATCTATAATTTCCACTTTCCAGGGCAGCACCCTTCCCCTTGTACACACTTACAGTCACATTCTTCACCCAGTCATCTGGGACAACACACTCATATACAGTATAATTGTAAATATCGTCAACAACCCAGTCCTATACCTACTGAGGCCTTCAGCATTTCAGTTGTCAACCCAGACACACCTGCCACTTTCCCCACCTGCATCCTGCCTATTGTCCTGCTCACAGTAGCAGCATCATTCAAAGGCCAAGGACCAAACACTGGATCTCCAGACTCCAAACCTACCCTGGTCCAGTCATTCAGCAACCGGTTATAATGCTCTCTCGAGGCATTTTCAATATCATCACTGTCCACCACTACCATTCCTTTATCATTCTTCACACACTGCTCACCTATGATATCCCTGTTTTCCCTCTTCACCTCATTTGAGACCTTAAACACCATTTTTCTTTCTTTCGGCACTATTTAGGTTATAGAGTAAAGTCTCAGAGACTAGGAGTTTCCGTTTGGACCTCCTTCCTAGCACTACATTTGGCAGCTAATTATTCATCTCTGTGACCACACCCTTTCCATTCCCACAAATGCCTCTTTCCTTAACAGCAACATCTACACCCTCATCCTGACTATTTTTGGTGTGCCCCTCACAACGTTACCCTTGACGTTCATACCTCTCACCCTCCTAACCCAACTATCATTATCCATCCTCTTTATCTATCAATTCTATTGCCAGATGCCTTAATCTCATACAGGGTGGCCACAAACAAATTGCCTCCATGTCGCCATGTCCCCCATCATTTCATTGCCCTGCTACAAGCTCACACCCCCCACTCTCATATACATCTCCACTTCATCCCTCCATCTCATCCTTTGCCTCCCCCTCCCATTCCCCACTTCCACCTCATTCACATCCACTCTCCTCATCAGTCTCTTCCTCTCCATCCTCTCTACAGAAGAAGAACCCCTGAATTATAGGCCAGTGTCCCTAACCAGCATGGTCGCAAAATTGTGTGAAAGAATTCTGAAAGACAGATGGATAAAATATCTGAAGAGATGAATATTTTGGCTGATAGTCAGTTTGGATTTAGAAGTGGAAGGTCATGTGTTTCCAACTTGTTGAGTTTTTACTCAAGAGCGATTGACGTGCTTCAGGAAAGAGAAGGTTGGGTGGATTGTGTGTATTTAGATTTGGAGAAGGCCTTTGACAAGGTACCCCATAAGAGACTAATGTGGAAACTAGAGCATATAGGAGGTCTGAAGGGGAACCTCCTAGAATAGATGAGAGACTTTTTGAGAGACAGACAAATGAGGACAGTAATAAAAGATAAGATGACTGGATGGAGGGAAGTAACAAGTGGAGTCCCACAGGGCTCGGTGTTGGCACCAGTACTGTTCCTGATTTATGTAAATGATATGGTAGATGGAGTGAACGGTTATGCAAGTCGGTTTGCTGATGATGCAAAGATCATGAGGAAGGTAGAGGTTGAGGAAGATTGCAAAATGCTGCAGGAAGATCTGGATAGGATACACGAATGGAGCCGGATGTGGGAAATGAAATTCAATGGAAAGAAATGTAAAATATTGGAAATGGGTAAAAGTACCAAGAGGCCATCATTGAATTATTTGATGAGTAATGAAATAATCACAAAAGCGAGAGAAGAGAAAGATTTGGGAGTGCTGGTCCAGGACAGTTTGTCACCTGAAAAACACATTAACAAGACAGTTAGAGAGACGTATAAACTCCTGCCTAATATAAGAGTAGCTTTTCATTATATGGATGAGGAGATGATGAAAAAACTGATAGTGGCCATGATGCGCCCCAGGTAGGAATATGCAGCAGTAGTGTGGTCCCAACACAAAAAGAAAGACATAAACAAGATTGAGAGAATACAAAGAACAGCAACCAAGATGGTCCCCAGTCTGGCAGATCTGTCATACAGAGAGAGCCTGGAAAAGCTGGATTTGCCTTCCTCAGAAGAAAGTAGAAAGAGAGGCGACATGATTGCAGTGTTCAGGACCATGATGGGAGTAGATAAAATTGACAAAGAAGATCTGTTTTTATGGGATAAGAGAGTAACAAGAGGACACGGCATGAAACTGAGCAAGCCAAGCTGCTTCAAGGATATCAAGAAATATAGTTTTCCTTATAGATGTATAGACCTATGGAATAACCTGGACAAAGAGATCGTCCAGTCTAAAAACTTAAACGCGTTTAAAGCTAAATTTGACTTATTGAGAAACAGAGACGGGACCCCACGAGCGTAGCTCATTTCCTGTATATCACAATTAGGTAAATACAAGTATCAAGAAGAGCATAGTGATTGAAAACAGAAGAGGACAGGACAGAAAGAAAGACTGGAGACAAAAAGGCCCCTTTTAGTCGCCTCTTACGACAAGCAGGGATACTGGGGAAGTATTCTTTCCCCCCTTCCCCAGGGGGTCCACACACTCAAGAGAAATTACAAGTTTAATCCCTTCCCACCTGCTGCTTCTCTATTCAATCACTAATTCCTTAGGTCAAACTCTATGACCTCAACCTATTTCTTTTACGGAATGTTTCTCACAACTTTACCCTCAGCATTCACACCTCCCACCCTCTCCACTCAGTTGTCACCCTCCATCCTCTCCGGCATCAATGTACCCCTTCTTCTCATATCACTAACATATTCAGGTCCCAGCCTTCCTCTAAACTATATATATACAATCCTGATCCCACCAGGCCAGTCATTCCATGCCCACTTCACTCTTTCTTATCACTGTTTACAAAAAATCAGCAACCTTCCTTCCTTGTTGTACATTTTCAAGCACTTCACCCTCCAAACTTCAATCCTTACTCATCACACTATCCAAGTACTTAAACGCACTCACACTTTCCATTTCCTCATCATCCAACATCACTGTGCATCCCTCACTTCTCTCGAGGACCATAACTTTACTCTTCCCTACATTCACCATTAGATTCCATATCTTACACACTCTTAGAACCTCATTCACCAAGCCTTGAAGTTCTCCTTTGTCCTCACTTAACAATACAGTATCATCTGCAAACAACAGTACAGGGAGTTTATAAATGTTGCTCTCTCTCCTTAAAGTCGCTCCAACACAATACTATGGCTCTATTATCTATCCTTCATTATCAACATATTCTAATGTCAAACTCTGTACGCTGAGCTATGAATATCCACCTCCATTACAGAACCAATTCACACTACCGTACAGCATTAAAATCCTAACACATGCTGCATAAAAGCACTTATTACCCTCCTACCGAGGTAGCCCCACTTCCAGCGCATATCATGTCCCACAAATAACAAAACTCCTCCACACACTGAAGACACACTCCACCAAACTTAATCCTTTCCTACATCTCTGTCTTGCCACACTCTCCCCTCCACACCAAACACACAAAATCACCATTACAGTATTTTGGTTTGCAATCCTACCTTCTAATAATACTGTATCTCTTATGCACCCACTTATCACAAACACGCCCAAGGTGGAATTATTCCCCACAATCTTGTGGCAAATTGCATATGGACAAACTCGCCCTCCTTGGACAGCACCACCACCTGCCCTAAATATCATCACCTCAGCTTTATCCGCTCTTACTCTCTAACACACAAGTCCCATTCTATCCCAGTATTTCCTACATCTTTCAACCCTATCTCTCTCTCCCATCGACACTGTCATTAACATAAAACAACTCAAATGGGAGTGTAGTTCTAAAGTCTCATAAGAGCTTCAAGAACCATGTGGAACAATAATGGGGTTGAAACTGACCCTTGATGCCCACCACCATTCACAAAACATTTATCACCCAAACCTCCGTTCACTTTCACCCGAGTGCGAAAACCTTCATACATTGCCATAACCACCCTAACTAGTCAGTTCTCCATCCCGAGCTTTCCAATTCCCACTGTCATTCGTTAAAGACCTTCATGAAATCAACAAAAACAAAGTAGAACTCTGTCCTCCTTCCTATATAAAAACAAAAACAAAATAACAAAGAGCCAAATTCAAGAACCATTCATTTTGAGATGCCTGGACACACTGCATTTAAAAGACTGGAGGTCTTAAGCTGTAGGAAATGCTGAAGAAGGGAGGCAGTTCCAGAGTTGATCTGTTGTATACATGAAGGACTGAGAGTAATGGTTAACTCTTGCATCAGAGAGCTGGACAGAAAAGAGATGAGAGTTTGTTGCTGGATGGGTACTACGTGCATGTCGTAGCAGACGAGGGATGCAAGCAGACAGTTCGGAGGAGCAGTGACCATTTAAGTAGCGATAAAGGATAAAGATTCAACAGTGAGGTGACGAAACAGAGGTTGAAGCGAGCCAGTAAGAGGAGGAGGATTAATGAGACAAAAAACCTTTGACACCACGCTACTGAGAAGAGCTGTATGCGGGGAACCTCCCCACACACAAGAGTTGTACTCCAGACAGGGACGAATAAAACCCATGTAAAAGGTCAACAACTGTGCAGGGGTAAAGAAGGCACGAAGTCAGCTTAGCACACCTAATCTTTTGGACGCAGATTTTACACGAGATGTAATACGTTCTTTCCATGAAAAATCCTAAGAGAATGAAACCCCAAGTATGTTTAAAGATGATGCAGGATTGAGCTGGATACTATTAAAAACTGAAGGGTACTCCTGTAGAAGACTGTCAGGTTGACAGATGTAAGAACTGAGTTTTTGATGCATTAAAAACAACTTTACTTTTACCCCTGTCAGAGATATGAGCCAAGTCAAACATTTGGTGTACCATAGCCTCATCCCTTGTTTGTTGAAATTGCTGAGACGGACGATGCAGTAAGCGAAGAGAAAGGTGAAGGGTGGAGTCATCAGGATATAAGTGGATAGAGTTAGATGTACTGCTTAGGTCACTGATGATAAAAAGGAAGAGAGCTGGTGATAGGACAGAGCCCTAAGGAACACCACTAGTGATAACTCTAGGAGAAGAACAGCGGCCGTCTAAAACCGCAGCTATAGAACGACCAGAAAGGAAGCTTCAGATGAAGGGACAGATAGAAGAATAGAAGCCATAAGAAGGCAGTTTGGAAAATAAAGATTTATACCAGACTCAACTAAAAGTTTTTGAGATGTCAAGTGAAATGGCAAAGCTTTTGCCAAAATCCTGAAAGGATTGGATAACACTAGAGCTTGATAGAGCAGGAGCAGGGTATGTCTGTCAGCAGCCTATCTAGTACGAGCTAGAACCTTTAAAAGGCTCACAACCTTCAGGAAAGAAGCCTTTATCTGCTTTAAATGTGGGATCCAAATAAGAGAGGGGTCACAGATGAGGCCTAAAAACCTCATTTCCATACCAGCAATCCTTTGGCACAGATTTATGGGTCAGGATGGGCCCCATGTAACTGGCAAAAGTGCACTGCAATGGTCTCAGATGAGGAAAATCTAAAAGCCATGTTTCGGTGCCCTGGTAACAGAATGATTTATTGCAAGTTGCAGCCAGCACTCTGCCACCAACATACTGGATGCAGCAAAGGAGACAGAGACATCATCCATAAAGAGGAAGCTCTTCACTCCCTCTGCTAGGATCTCCACAATGCCAGTAACTCTTTCGACAGTTAGGGTAGCGGTGCAAAAGTCACCCGCTCGTTACTGGACAACGCAAGCTGCGTCGAACAAAATCGCTTGATGGAAGAAAGAAACATCATAAATTAGCACGTAATTTATATTCGCCAAACGTTTTTATCAACACCATATGCAAGCGCAACTATCTGAGATTATGTGAATAAAAAATCAGGCAGATAGAGGCATAAATAAAGGCAGGGGAAAATATAATTTAGCCAAACACCGCTCCCACACCGCAGCACGACCGTAAGGTAATTTCCTTTTGTGGTAAGTAAGACCAATCCGAATTGTTCAACAGTAAATGTTTATATGCCAAAATGTAGCTAATGAAATTTTGCAAAACTCTTTATTAGTAAAAATTACCATGAAACATATACAGTAAGACCTCACTATAACGGACTAATTGGGGCCCAAACCATTCCGAAAAATGGAAAATTCCGATAAAAGCGACATCCAGACTTCCCTCTGCTAAACCGGACTTTTTCCGATATACTGTATCAGACATTAGTCCAGATAGCATGAACAGTTGTTAAACTGTTTTAACTACCACTGTGGTACCATACTGTGTTATAACTTCACTACAATAATCTATCTATCTATCTATTACCAGACACCATAATCCCATATGGGGTGGCCATTTGATTCTGAGTTATTTGTTTTACAGGGAGGGGCACTAACCCTCCACCAACCCACTTGACACGAAGGGAGCACGTATGGTTTGGTCAAATGGTATAATATATATAATAATACTGTACCGTACACTGATAAACATGTTTTTTATTTACCTTATTGTGGTGAACACAGCTGAAGTGGTCAGGCAGTCCACACTGCTTCTGCCTTTATCGGACTTTTTATGATATACAGCAATTTAGTCAGGTAGATCCTCGAGTCCGACAAAAGCGAATTCTGAACTATTGAAGTCCGTTATATCGAGGTTATCCTGTATTTCCATGAGGAAACGAGAAAGAAAGAAACATGGTAAATTAACACATTTTATATTCACCATAAGCAAGTACAGTACAACCATTTGAGACTAAGTGAATACAAAATCAGGCAGATAGAGGCATAAATAAAGGCAAGGGAAAAAAATAATTCAGCAACAACTCTGGCCGTCCAAAACACCGTTCCAGCACTGCACCACAACCGTAAGATAATTTCCTTTTGCGGAATGTAAAACCGACCCAAACTGTCCAACAGGAAATGTTTGTATACCAAAATGTCACTAATCAAACATCATAAAACTCTTTCTCAGTAACAATTACCGTAAAACATATATTTCTATGAGAAAACACAAAGGAAATAAAAAACATTGTAAATCAGCGCATAATTTATGTTCGCCAAACATTCTTTGCAACACCATAAGCAAGCACAACTATTAGAGATTACAAGGAATAATATCTATTTATCTATCTATTGCCAGATGCCTCAATCCCCCACGGGATGGCCACAAAAAAACTGCCTCTACGTCGCCCTGTCCCACACCATTTCACTGCCCTGCTCCCAACTCACCCCCCCCTCTCTCATAAACCTCTCCACCCCGTCCCTTCATCTCACCGTTGGCCTTCCCCTCCCTCTCCTCGCCTCCACCTAACTCACACACACTTTCCTCATCAGTCTCTCACCCTCCATCCTCTCCACATGGAATAATAAAATCATGGAAATTGAAGCAAAACCAAGGGTCTGAGGACAAAAAGTTTAAGAAGTACCACGAGTGCAGAAACGGGGGGGTTCTACCAGCATTCAGCCAAGGCCGAGCCGGCCCACATCCTGAATAATTGCTCGTGGTTGGACGCAGTCTGCGTCGTCCAGTAATGAGAGGGTTAACTGAAACACCAAATAATGCTACACTCAAAACACTCCTCTGTGCCACCTCCTCCTCCTCAGAGTACAGGGGACAGTTCACATCCCACACACACACACACACACACACACACACACACAGGAAACTTCCTGTCAAAGTGGAAGTTCTGAATAAAAATGGGTAAGCAACCCCAAAGACCATAAAAATGGAGACTTGATAAACTGCCATCACACCAAGCTGCATCAAACCCCTTCTCAAGTCACGATTGTATCTGGAAGCATATTTGGAGCAGATGGATGGCTCAAGGTAAATAACATTGTCCATGGTGGATCTATGGTTCTCCATAGTGGATCACATCTGCCTGAACCCACAGGGATTTAGATACGAACCCACCATTTTCTAAGAACAGTTTGCAAATGTACAATGTCAAAGAGGGTGTGCAGAAACTGGACACAATGGACTGGTCCTTCCCGGGCTTAAGGATCAGGATTATTGCCAGGTGCCAGCCAGTTGGAATCATCCCCTCCAGTTGAACAAGGTCAAGGACTCCTCCCCTAGATGGCGAATTACAGCATGTGGAATATCATCGTGTCCTGGAGCTGTGTCCATGCAGCAAGTACGGACAGTTCTCTCTCAGTGAATAAGGTGTTGTCAGCCTCCCCTTCCCCGATGACTGAAAACCCAGCCCCAACCTCTCCTACCGCAATCACCAAAATATGGCGCTGAAGGCTCTCTCCTGGAAACGCTATAAATTGTTCAGCAAAACCAGTAGCAACCACCTGAGATTCTGACACAATACCTCTACTGATCCTGGCCACTGGTGGGTTTGATGAACATTTCCCTTGTACCTTCCAAACCTGGCATGGAGGAGTGGAGGAGTTAATGGACGAAGCACAGGTTGCCCAGGGGCTACACACGTGCATTCTCTTTATGGTCCACCTGTATTTTGCAAGGACTGGGTGGAACTGCACCTTTAAAAACTCACTCCGTGTGCAGGGGAAACTTGAGTATCCAGCTCTGTAGGCTCTGCAAACTGCTGCACACTTACTATTGCACTATGGCACAGGCCTATGAGGAGAGCAGCCACTTGTTCTGGGAACTGCCCTCACACCTGCCTGGTAAAGAGTACAGGTGAAACGCTTGGTACAGCTTCATCAACACTATGAAACTTCCACCCCCAAGACTGAGGAACACTTGGGTCTTGAAAACGGTCCCAGTCCAGTCCAGTCCAGACACCAACAGGAAACCCTGTGGTGTGGATGAACTGCCAGCTGCGTGTAGTAAAACTGGGTAGTGAGTCACTGCCATATGGGCATCAAAGACAATCCACATAAAATCTAATGCACACTCCGGTGATGACAGGAGAGATGAAGTCAATGGCTAAAAAGGTACCACTGTGAACTCCTATATGTGTAGGATCCCCTGTACTGAGGACAAAAGAGGTCTCAGTCCTCCATCACTGACATCAGCAAATAACGTCGTGGATTGGATAACACGTTCCCCCACACCAGGATGGCTTCCGTTCAAATCCTCAAGGAGAATGAACTGCCATGGCAGCTGGTGAACCAATCCATCAAGGTTCTCTCAAATGGCAACAGTATTTGGAAGGCGACAGGTATTACACACTACGCACCTAATGCCTAGAGTGCAGCTGAACTGCCACTGCCTGGAGAGAAGACTGCAGGGAAAATATGAAGGCAAATCAGCACAGCCGGAGAAGATGGCACAGCCTTACCCTGATGACCACCTGCAGGATGTGGGGTTGAGGAATATTCCAGCATATCCCCTGGGTAGAGAAAATATCTGGTTCCTCAGAAAAGTGTCAAGCATGTGGATGTTGGTGTGTAATATTTGCCGCACAAAGGTGGGCCACGGAGCAAACAGAAAGAGCCCATCAGAGACACTCATTGGTAATAGTAACCACACACACACACACACACACACAAAAGAATCAAAGACAATGTCCCAGTGGTGGTGTATCAGTTAACAAGGAGGAGGGTAATCCCTGACCGTTTGTAAGAGGAGGACAGGGAAAGGTGTGCCGCCCACAACCCTGTCCGTATCTGCAATGTCGTTCTGCCGGATCGAGGAGCAAAACTCCCAAGGTTGAGTACTGAGCAGAGCAGTGACCGGGCAATCTACAATGTACTGGCAGAGAGGCTCAGCAGATCATGACAGGCAGTGGGGACATATGGGTCAGGCTCCAAGCCAGCCAATCTGCCTATAGCACAGGAACCCCATACGCAATCGTCGGAGTCTCACAAGGAGATAATTAGGCATGCAAAGTGGAATCGGAGGAAGGAGTGTAGACCACAGCCACGCAGCATACCAGGCAGCCGATCAAGGAGCCCCATGGCGATACATAGTTGATGATCCTCCCTGGTGCGACTACTGCCAATAATGTTGCCCACCCCAGAGAGAACAATTGAGACACTAGGGGGAAGCTGAAAAGTCACCACTGGGAACAAGCTAGCTCCTTCTGCTGAGTCTGCAAGCTCATTGCCCGCCGAGACCGACATGCCGGGGGACTCAATGAAAAGTCACCGAGCCACTCTGCTGCTGTATGAGGGAAGACACGGTGTAAATTTCGGTCAGTACAGCCGTGTGCTCTGTGATGGAAAGTGTTGCAAGTGCTGAAGGGAGGAGAGGGAGTCCGTATGTATAACCATACGCCAGAGACAGTTGCGATGGGCATGGCGCAGCACACAAAGTAGCACCACCAGCTCTACCTGGAAAGCAGAGACCCCATGAGGAGCCTGCCAGGATTCCATAAGGTTCCCACGGGCAAACACCACCCCTGCAGAACAATCAGCGCCAACTGACCTGTCGGTGTAATTTGCTGCTGATGCTGTGGAGTGCAAGGCAGCAATCCTACTGAGTCCCTCCTGCCAAAGGATGGGTTAGAAAGGAAGTGGCGAGGTGGTGTCTCCGTGGGAAATAAAACGGTATAAGGGAGAGATGTCCAGGGAGATGGAGGAGAGAACCCCGGACAAGTCAGGTCAGGTTTACGACAAACCTCCGGTGCAACACCAGAATCGTGTACAAAAGTGGTGGTGGCCCTAGCACAGTCGTGGTGGGGCAGTGGGTCAACGGGCCGACCTGTTAGCCACCGTAAGAGGACAGAGACTGGCAAGAAGGGTCGGCGTTGCACCAGTTATAGAGTGACTGTCGTCGACCGCAATGCCACACGATGAACCAAGGGAGGGAAATCCACTCTCCCCACGCAAGTTAACTAAGCGTGTCCAATGGTGGTGCCCAGCATAACCTGCAAAGCTACATTCTGAAGCACCTCCAGAGGCAGAGCAAAAGATGGGGTAAGACTGGTGAGACAGATCGCACTGTAATCGAACAGCAGGCAGATTGCATGTGTGTAAAAGGTGCACAAGGCTGTGTGGGAAGCCCCTAGGCTGCGTTTAGATACATAAAGCAGCGCAGAAATGCATATGGTGGCTCGCTCTTGAAAACTACCGGACATTACGTGGCGAAGGTAAGCCTACTGTTCAAAAAAGACCCATAAGTATTTGTGGAGCATCACAATCCGATTGTTGCCGGGCAGATAAATGTTAATTCTGTGCTAATGGCTCATAAACATTTATTTCTTAAGCATCCCTGCTGGCTGGAACACATGTTGTCTGATAATGTTGTCAGAAGTGCCGTAATAAGGAAGGACCTCTGCTGGCTGGAACACACGTTGTCTGAATGTTGTCAGGAGTACCAGTAATACAAGAAGGACCTCAGCTGCCTGGAACACACGTTGTCTCAATGTTGTCGGGAGTACCGTAATACGGAAGGACCTCAGTTGGCTGGAACACACGTTGTCTCAATGTTGTGGGAGTACCGTAATATGGAAGGACCTCAGCTGGCTGGAACACACGTTGTCTCAATATTGTCCAGAATGCCGTAATATGGAAGGACCTCAGTTGGCTGGAACACACGTTTCGAATGTCATCAGGAGCAGGTTACGCATGTTTTTTCTGAGTGACTGTTGTCCGTCTCCCTGCACCCACCCTCATTCCCTAAGAGGCCCATTCAATGAAAACTTTAATTCAGCATTCCAATTTGCAGTTGATATCCCACCTCTTACTGAGAAATTTTCAAGTACAGTCATATGCTAGCAGAACTTCATAACCAATACGATAAGATGAATGATATTTTTGTTGGCAAGTGACTTGACCAACTTAAGCTGGCGGGAAAAAGTGACTAAGGAAACAATGTGTTAGTCCACTAATCTTTTCTGAGCAAGAAACCTTGTATGAATAAAGTTAATATATAATGCAACTCCGAAACCTACTGATAAAATATTGTGCAAGTACTCACTCATCCATACGAACATTGTTAGAGTCGAAGGACAGCTGGACTGATCATCCTCCACATCCACAGCTGATGTGGATGGCACTGATTCAGGCTGCTGCAGCGGATTTTGATGGCTACTGTGCAGCTATCTGGAACATCATTCTAATGTCACTTTGTTAAATTTTCTTGCACCTCTCAGTAATCATCTGGTTACTGAGTTGGTGTAAGAAACATTATGGATTATTGAGGAAAAAAATGGCTTCTTCTAGGCAAACATGATGACCGGTGTTCATTGCATTTATTCCATCACTCCCTGAGAAATTTTAGTCTCTTCA